>NC_065510.1:13940284-14096251 GCF_006386435.1 Epinephelus moara | reverse complement strand
GCCCTGCAATCTAGAATTTGACCACTGATGTCACTGTTTTCAACCCATTTTACACACTGGCCCTTTAAGTTATCAGAGAAAAAAGATGAGCACATTATCAGGTGCTAAGCTAGCAGCCTAGCTCTGACAAGCCAAACAGTGGCAGAAAGACTTGGGTGGCTAAAGAGCTGTGGACTGCTATTACTCTGAGCAGCATGCATGGAAATAATTGACATTGTAAATTTATTTCTTTTTTTACAATAGCCTGAATAAGTCGCTAAATTTGACGCTAGGTGTTATTTATGTGACTAAGAAGGTCTGAAAAGTCATTAAATCTAGCAAACAAGTCACCAAATGGCAAGACCAGCTTGGTCGGTTCAAATAACTTTACTCATACTCGGTGGTAGGTAGCGGTGTCATGTAAGACAACCTGAGGCATGACTGGAGGCCAATCAGGGCAAGTTTTCCCTCATATCTTGCTTTAGAGTAACCAGAAAGGGCTTCAGACTCATCGGACGGCATGTGGGCCTCAATATTATTCAATCAAATGTAACTCAAGGTTGAGAAATAAACTAGAAAGGATGAAAAACTGAAGCTCATTCAAGATTTTGCAGTCTACAGACCGTTCCTTCTCAGCAATGTTCCCTAGTAGCAGAAGTTAGCCATACTCTGACCAGCCCCAGTGCAACGCTAACAAGTCCTGACCTGGACCAGTGTTTTCCCTGATCACACACAGCAAGATATCCGTTACACTACTCATTACTGAAAAAAGTAACTGATTGGCATGACTGTAACGTGTTACTATCTAACACTGTTAGCATGTGGCCGTGGTAGACAGTGACCAGAGGGGTCCAAGTGGTGTGAACCAGCCCAACTGTGGCTGTCTCCTCTCTCTAGGTCAACACCACGGGCCAGCAGGGACAGCCACAGAGCCAGATGTGGGTTAGCCCTGCTTTGGTCTTGTCAAAACAAGTTCGCAAATTAACACACTATTACATACACTCACATACACATAAACAAATATAAACAATGACACAGACAGAAACCCCACATATACACACACGTATGGGTTTTCCTTCGCCTTGGGCCTCACATACTCAGCTCAGCATGTCCAAGGACTCCCTCCCTTGTTCTCCCTGTCTCTCTCTTGTTCTCTTTATCTCTCCCTCTTGTGTCTCCACTCTCTTCACCAGTCGTTGGTGTGGAGTTGTTAATTAGCATGAATACATTGCCCAAGGATGGGGAGGGGAGAGGGGGAAACTGTGTATGTGTATGTGTATGTGTGTGTGTGTGTGTTTGTGTATATCTGTAGGGCAGTACTATTTCTGTCTCATCAGCTGATTCCTGGTGATGCCTTGCAGAAGACTCTTTCTCAGTTGAGGAGACACAAGATGTTGGAAAAGAAGCGATCACTGGTTTCATCACGATACAATAATATATCGATTCTTTGGACAACGATACCATCCATCCATCCATCCATCCATCCATCCATCCATCTATCCATTTTCATCTGCTTTTCCAAGGCTGGTTCGTGGAGGCAGCAGGCCAAGCAAAGCACCCCAGGCAGCCCTATCCCAAGCGACACTTTCCAGCTCCTCCTGGGGGACTCCAAGGCGTTCTCAGGCCAGATGAGATATGTAATCCCTCCAGCGTGTTCTGGGTCTGCCCCGGGGCCTCCTACCAGTGGGATGTGCCTGAAACCCCTCCAGTGGGAGGCGCCCAGGAAGCATCCTGATCAGATGCCCGAACCACCTCAACTGACCCCTTTTGACATGAAGGAGCAGCGGCTCTACTCCGAGCTCCCTCTGGATGTTTGAGCTCCTTACCCTATCTCTAAGGCTGAGCCCAGCCAACAATACGATATTTGCGGATACTAGAAAGTCTGTCATGATATGGTTTCGATTCATTGTGATTCAGGGGCCATTTAACACAATCAGGGGTTGCTGCCACCATTTTGTTATTTGCTTTTCACCATGAGAGATAAGTAATTGTAAAAGTGCAATAAAGTTTACTTTAAACTGACCCAACTAACACACATTATACAGCACATGGGATACGTTAACCTTCATGGCCTTCTGCCAGAGAGCCCTGTCTGGAAGAAATCTTTAAATACTGTACTGGTAGATGATGAGGTGGGTGTACCACTAGGTAGACTGGCAGGCTACCGAGGAGGAAGTAGGTATACTCTCCTATATTCTAATGGCTTTTTGGCTTATAGGTGGTGTAGTAGGGCTAACTTTGTAAAGGCAAAGGCCTTTGCAGAGGCAACTGTCCAATGTGCATCCACACCCCCATGCTTCAATGTTGGCCATTAATTCCTGATAATGGACAGCTTGTGGGGCATTATCCCTTGCTTAATCCATTCCTTGTATTTCTGCTTCTCTGTCTTAGATTTGGGGATCTTTAATTACATACCAAGTATTGCCCTTACTAGAACCTCACACACATCCTTTCAATTGTAGAGAGATCCTAAGCGTGACATACCTGTGATGCTTAGTTGTGGTTTTTACGCTATGATTGGACAGTTGCCGGTCAGGGGCAGGGTTTAGTGAATGCCATTGGTTAGAACAAAACAAACTGGATCTTTTGATTGAAAGAACAAACAAAGATGCTGGATCAACAGTCCCAGTGCTCCATGACAGCACAATGAGAGCGTTGAAGCAAAAAATGTCTCCGCTTCTGATGGACCTAGAGACCGTGGAGACGACAGACATGTTGACACACGCTGTGAGGAGGCAAGGAAAGGAGGAGTCAGGGGTGGAGGCGGAGGGATCAGAAGAGGTAAATGAAAGGAAGCAGACACATACAGGGAGAAGACACAGTAGGGGTAAAAAAGGAAACAGGAAGGCAGGAAGAACAGGTGAGGAGTGATTTATACACAATCCCAGAAGTCTTCCCATCTCAGAAAGACATGACTGTCTGCAGGGAGGAGGAGACAGAAGAAGAACAAGTGGAAAAGCAAAGGATGAACAAAGAGAGCCAAGACGGAAACAAGCGTGGGCCAGAGACCAGCGGAGGAGAGAAGCCGATGCATCCGGAGCCACTATAAATACCACTTGAGGAGAGGAGCAGATAATGGAAAGAGGTTGGAGACAGGATGATGGAAAGAGGATGGGGAGGAAGAAGAGGAGGAGAGAAAGAAAAAAGAATAGATAGATCTGCTCAAGAACAGTTTGTAAAAGCAGCAACATGAGTCATTTATTGGAAATGAAGTTATGTGTCAAAAAAATCTCAACATGTCTGCCGGGGTGTTGCGTGCGAAAGTGATGAAAGGAGGAAGGAGGCAGGGAAGGACAGAAGAAGAGCAACAGATGGGTGCTCAACCAAATGCAAACATCTTCTTTGTTTTCTTGTTTGCCTGCCACAATGTTATCTATGACGACTTTTACACATTTGGCTCCCTTCGCTGTCAAAGGGCTATAAAACAGTACGAACGTCATAATGCTAGCAAAAATAAAGCACCCAGATGGCCACTGTGTATCTATCTATAGGGCAGCAATTTCTCAAACAATCTGGTCAATCCTCCCTGGCTTGATAGGGTTTGATTCCCAGCTGTCATTCTTTCCAGGATCCAATGTTACAGCCACATCTGACTGCTGCAGACACATAAACCTGCTGGTTTAGTGCACAGCTTTAGGGGAGCAATGTTCAATAGAAGAATTTAACCTGCTGCGCTCTCGATCATTTATTTTTGAGAAGAATCTAGACTTTTTGGTGTCTAGAGGATAGACTTTATGAAGTTTTGGGAGGGAAGTAATCATTTTACCACCATACTGTTATGTTATTGCTCTCAATCTCTTAAACAACAACCATACGCTACGACATATTGGGTAGGCTAAGTTCTGTCTTTGATTGTGAGCGGCCCAATCGGCAGAAAAAAATGTTGGCATTGTAGGTTTTTGCAAACCACAGTTAAATGATGTGACGTATGTTTATACGTATCATATCAAGGTTCCTAAAGTGACATGATATATGCACTGTATTTGTCATTAGAAGATGGAGGGAAGGGTGGATGGCATTTCACCTATAAGTGAGATGGCTGCCAAGCTGCAGACCACTGAGATCAACAAAACCGGTTGTTATTTTTAAGCAAGTCATTGCTGTGTTTTCATTGCTGTATTTTCAGCGACTTATTAGCCACTAATGCTGGTGTTTTGCTGTGACCCATCGCTGTGTTACCACTGCAGATAGTCCCTCAAAAAGTGATTGTTTTTTACAGAGACATCACCATGTTTCCAGACAGGATTGTGCCACCAAAACCGGGTACTTTAAGCCCAAACATGATCGTTTCCTAACCATAACCAAGTGGTTTTTGTGCCTAAACGTAACCAGACACAGACTGATTTCAACATACTTGCAACATAATCACGTGCAAATGTAACAAACTCTTGATTTGCAGAAATACAATGCTAACATTAATTCTGGCAATTGGTTAATTATCTTTACAAAGAGTGGGATTTTGACTTGAATTTACAATAAAATAGCATAGGTTGAGACTGCAGGTGGCACGGTGATGCAGTGGTTAGCATCGTCTCCTCACAGCAAGAGGGTTCCTGGTTTGAACCCCGGGATTGGGGAGCCTTTGTGTGCGGAGTTTGCATGTTCTCCCTGTGTCAGCGTGGGTTTTCTCCAGGTACTCCGGCTTCCTCCCACAGTCCAAAGACATGCAGGTTAACTAGGTTAACTGGTGACTCTAAATTGGCCGTAGTTGTGAGCGTGAATGGTTTTCAGTCTCCAGGTGTCAGCCCTGTGATGGTCTGGTGACCTGTCTAGGGTGTACCCCGCCTCTCGCCCAGTGTCAGCTGGGATATGCTCCAGGTCTCCTGCAACCCCTAACAAGATAAGCAGTTACAGAAAATGAATGAAGGTTGGGGCAGCAGCTCACAGCTTTTCTAGTGATCAAGAATTCTACCGATTAATCCGTAAATTAACTGAGTAATCAGATAAGAAACTTTTGCTTTACTAAAAGGCAATAGTAGATATACAAAGAGAAAATGAGTCAGGTCTCTTAAATTATCAACAAATGAGTTTATAGAAAAATCAACATTTTTAACGCTTAAATTGCAATTAGGCGCCAACTGCTTCTTACACCACCTGATAGTTTGATTTTGGGGGCACTTTATTCATCGCTGTGAAGGGAGGACTTCAGGTGTGTGTGTCAGACTTTTGTAAATTGACTGCTGCATTTTATTTTCCGTGGTTATGCTCCTAAATTAGCATAGTTTTGCTCAATTAAATAAACACATATGACATGTGTCACTGGACGGTCTGTGCGTCTGAAAAGGTTAAACAAACAGACTTGATGTTGTCTTGTTCAACAAAAGTCCAGGCTGTTCCCTGTGCTGCTCCATCACTGCACAGACAGTCCTTTAGCTACACAGTCGTAGCCTGTCTTCAGCATCAGACTAAGCAGCCGCTCCTATAGCCAGCGCTTAGATGTTGATAACTCTTTTTATTGATGTTGTGAGTGTTTTACCCGTATTTATGGAGCAGAGTGCTTTTTTGGCATGGACTCCACAGTGTGTGTGTGTGTGTGTGTGTGTGTGTGTGTGTGTGTATCTGTGTGTCTATCACTCTATCTCTCTCCTCCTCGTGTATTTATTTTTTCTTTCTTTTCCATTTATATCCCTCCAACTCTTCCTCCATTTCCTTTATTTCTTTTCCTCTCATACCTCGCTCGTATCTCATATCTTCAGTGCTGTACATTGGATTCCACTCTGTCAAAGCCAATTAATTGATAAAAATGTTCTCTCCCGCGTCACTGCATATATAAAATTCACTTTTCACTGCCCTCTTCTTCTGTTTCTTTCTCTTCTAGATACTGACACACACATACACCAAGCCTCCGACCTCACATACAGCCTGCTGGGTGACGTAAGCTATGACTCTAGTTGGTGGAGTAGTTGAGGAGTAATTATGGGCGACCCCTAATCCCCTCACTCTATCCCAGCAGCCTCGACACATAGTGAGCTACATATATTTAAAAAAAATGTGTCGTATCGAGGCAACATTGCAATGATTTAAAGGAGCAGTGTGTGAGATTTAGGGGGATTTAGTGGCATCTAGTGGTGAGGACTGCAGATTGCAACCAGCTGAAACTTCTCCTGGTTAGAATTCCTTCAGTGTTCATTGTTCAGGAGGTTTTAATCAGGAGCTGAATCATCCACAGAGGTCTCTTCCTCTCTAAAACAAACAGACCAGGTGATTAACACCCATAAAAACACTAAATAAAGCAGTTCATGTTACAAATCAGTGCTTCTTCTACGCTGTATGGCTCATCACAGATTGCCCACTTGCCCAGCACATGCAAACATGTGCTCACCTTATTTTCTCTGATACAGAGCCTGTGGAGATCTCCTTCTCTCCCAAACACGCAGACCCAGTGATTTAAACCAGTAAAAACACTACAAAGGGGAGTATCATGTTACAAATCAGTGTTTCTCCAGTGTCTTAGGGTTGCAGCGATACACCGATTTCAAGGTATACCGTAATATAAAAGTTGACAGTTATCATACCGGGTACATTTGATTCTCCAGGTACATTAGACGGAGAATCTCCCCTTTATTTTAGTTACTTTCTAAAGGGAGACTTTTTCAAAAGTTTTCAAGTTTCAATTATTGTGAAAAAGGTTTGTTCAACCAAACCCTTCCATTTTCATGGTTATCGTACCGTGAAAATACCGTTGCAACCCAAAGCTGTTTGGCATGTCAGAGATGGGCTGCTAGCCTAGCACCTGCTAATGTGTGCTTACCTTTTACCTCTGATAACTTAAGATCCAGACAATCAGGAGGTTTTTACTGGGAGCTGAATTATCGGCAGAGATCTCTTCTTCTCCAAAACAAATGGACCCGGTGATTTAAACCGGTATAAACAGTATTTCTCCAGCGATCTCTTCACAGAGGGGCTGCTAACTACGATGGCCGATGCAAAAAGCAAAAGGCCTTATCTAGAGCCAGTGTTTGGTTTGTCCATTCTGAGCTACTGTAGATCAACATGGAAGAGGATCTGCTCCATGTATGATATAAGTGACTTGTTCTAAAGTAAGAAATACACACATTTTTATTTTCAGGTGATTGTAATCTAATGAAAACATAGTTATGACTGTTACATTCCATTGCTGCCAATATATCCCCCTGAATCTTCCACACTGGACCTTCAAATAAGCACATAGAGACACTTTTTGGGCAGTGACTGGTGTTACCAAAAGGAACAAATCTGAGTCCCGTGTGTGGCCACTCATGATATAATCCCATCACTTCCTCTGACCACAAACACAGACAGAGATGGAAGGAGAGAGGGAGAGAGATGTAGAGAGCCTGGTCAGCCCAAGTAGAATGCATTCTCATTAAACTTTAATGCCGGGGAGGTCTGAGAGCACTAAAGAGGCTACTCACCGAGGCTCGCTCAGGTCTCTCACTCTCAACACACTCAGAGTCCCACCCAGTCACACCATCTCTTCCCATTCTCAGTGAGTGAGAAAGGCCATGTGCTGGTTCTCTGTCACATTGTGTCCCCGTTGTCTCTGCTGCTTTAGCTAATGATTAACCAAATCAGCACAGCTGTATAAACACACACATGCAAGGCTGTTTCCCAAATTGCACGAGATAGTAAAAGAGCAAAGATAGCTCAGAGGTTTAAGGACATGTTCTCTTGTGTGAGAGGGGGAAACAAGAGCAGTTCAAGAATACGCAGCTATTGATTTTTAACATACGTACACTGCATGGCCAAAAGAACATGGGCAGTCAAATATCTCAACCTAGTTGCCAGGAGAAAATGTTGGCATTGTACTTTTCTGCAAACCATGAACATTACATTTGCCCGTTTCATACCTATCATATCAATGTTTTGGCATAATATATAAGCTGACTTTCATCGCATGTCATCTCGGCAAGACACCTGCAAAGCTGCAGACCACTTTTTAAAGGCCAACAAACAACAAAACAGGTTGTGTTTCAGCCAGACATTGCTGTTTCCGCAACACATTCTCACTCCGACCTCGTCACATATCGACAGTTGGTCATGGACCTTCTATGTCCAGATACGATATGAAAGGTACCCTGGGTGCGTTGGTTGTTGATGTTCTGGGACACTGTGTCAAGTTCTGCCTGTCACATACATTGTCTAAACGCACTACGTCAGTACAACAATGCAAATTGATTTTTTTGCTAATGCACATGGTTGGGTTTAGGCAACAAAAGTACGCGGTTAGGTTGAAGAAAAAAGAACAGGGTTTGGCTTTATAATCGTACGGGACACGAACACAGCTCTCCCGGGTGAAAGTCGGTGATTGTTGGACCCCTCCAACCCCCTTCTTAGACTTTCGCAGCCTTAACTTTCCTTCTTGTCCCACCGTGTTTCCTTCTGACACCACCGAACACTTTTAAACTATAATGGCGACTGGCTGCGTATTATGCTGATGTTAAAGGACAGTCGATGTCTGATACCGCATGTTCCTGCCCAAGCGCCGGATTTTGACGACTTTGGAGCGAGACTGAGTTGATTTCCAGCAGCTGCTAAGCCACCAAATGGTGTTTTTTGCTGTTTTTCCAGTCGTGCGATATTGCCACAAAAAGTGGTTATTTTTTACCGAGACATCACTGCATTTCTAGCTTGCATAAAAAGTGAGTATTTTAAGAGAAAACAAGATATTTACCCTAAACCTAATCTCACATTGAAATAAGATAATCCTTTATTAGTCCCACAACGAGGAATGCAACATTACAGCAACAGAGAGAGCAAACAGGAAGTATCAGTAGAAAAAACTACCCTGGAAATCCAGAGTTCTTGCAAGAGCACAATTTGAATTTGCTCAGCCAGTCACTCTGGCAATCAGTAATGATGCTCATTACCCATGCCGTTGGAGCCGAGCTGCACCAATCACATCGGTGTATCTGATATAGGCGGGCCAGAGGCGAGCTAAACAGATGACGACAGCGCTGCGACGACGAAGTCCGGAATCAGTCAGTAAACATTGCAAGATGGCTACAGATGAACACCAGTTGTTTGAAACGGCTTTGGCCGCTACAATGAACGAGTTAGACTTGGCTTTTTCTCTAAAAGAGGAACAGAAGACGGTGCTCAAATCTTTCCTTTGCAAGAAGGACGTTTTTGATGTTTTGCTGACCAGATACGGCAAGAGTCTAATCTACCAGTTAGCTCCGCTGGTAGCTAAACTCTGGATACGTCACCCTGTGTATTGTTCTGATTGGTCGTAGTGTTATCCAATTGCGTGCAGTGATATTTTCAAATGCATGCTTGGTGCTGCCCCTCGAGTTGGGCCATTTTCATTACTCATGGCCAGACCCTAAATCTTTCTAGATTTGGGTCTGGATTTCAAGGCTAAGAAAAAACTAGAAAGAGTACTAAAAAGACATCAAATTAAGAAAATTAAAAGAGAAAAAGATCAATAGTGAGCAGGAGCTGCTGTAACAAGCTGCCACTAGTGCGGCGCCATCTTGAAAATAACAGCAGTGTTGAAACGTGAAGTACTGACGTATCTGCTACATAATGGCATGCAAATGTAACATATCTGTGGTCTGCAGAGACATACAATATTGACATTTTTTCTTGCAATTGAGTTATGTATTTCAACGGCACTATCCCGGCTGAACATGCAGCAATGTCTCGGTAAAAAACAACTGCTGTTTGTGACACTATTTCATCAGGCAATGCCACGGTGTCTGTAAGAACCAACCATTATCCCTAGTGAAAACACAGCAATGGTTCACTAAGAAACACCCAAACCACAACCTGAAACTTAAAATGTCGACATTTTCTTCTGACGACTGGGCTGTAACATTGAGGCACACAAGACAGAAGAGTAAAAGTGAATGTAAGGTAATTTCTTACATCTTTACTGTTGTTGTGCCTCTGTGAATTTGTTACATTCTCACTTAAATCTAATTCTGACTTTTTGACAGTAAACTCCTGTCAACTCCCATACCCCCATGAGAGATTTTTGGCTTTTAAACAAATTTTCTGGCCCACAGTTAAAGAAAAAGCATACACATGAATGCGCATATACACACACTCACACACAGGTGTGAGTGCATGCTGAGGTATACCCAGGTATACCCAGGTGAGTGTTCTTTTTTTTTCTTTTTTAAGGTTTCATTTGACAATGAAAAACCAAGAAGCAAACACAAGATGCAGCATTTTGAGACATGCAGCAGAGATGACAGATGTGACACACTCACAAACACACACTGATGTCGCACAAACACAAATCATGTACACACACGCAGACACCATTACCCCCCACCGGCTTCCAGTCCTCCAGGTGTTGCAGACACACCCGACTGCTTTCGAGTTCTTTTAATTAAGAGCAAAGTGTGAAGATCCAATCCAGCACACTCTGAATACACACACACACATATGGAGCACATGGATTCACACTCTCTCCAGCTGTCTGGAGGAAGAGTGGAGGCTGGCTGCAAAGCAACAGGACAAACTGTACAGTAACAAAGGAATTCTGTCTTTGCAAGAGCGTACTTTCCTCCCGCAAGCTTTCATCCACAGACTGAGAAAACAGAAACACCATCTGGGTTTGCAGAGCATTTTGTGTGCTGCCTCTCATAAGTACTGCAGTGCACATGCTCTCAGACGGCCTGTATAGATGCTGTGTGTGTGTGTGAGGGTGGGTGTGAGGAGCAGTCTGAGTGTTCACCTATGTAAAACCAAGAGTGCTTTCTCATTTACATTAAAATGCATGATCAAATTCACACACACACACACACACACACACACACACACACACACACTCAAACGCACTATATCTGCATTTCACACTGTAATTAGTTGGATTCCACAGTGGGCCAAAACTGAAACAGGTTAACAAGAAAAAACGAGGTTCAGAACATCAACAGCAGCCAGTGAACTGAATATTTAAATATTTCAGGAACTGCTTCCAAGTGTGTGCTATTTTCAGACCTGATCCATAATTCAACATTAGCATTTTTCTCACAGAAACCTTGAAACTCTTAAGTCTGCTCGGAAAAATGTTTCTCTTTATCTCAGCTGAAAGTACCAAATTGTGTTTAGTGGGAATCTTTTTTTTTTTTGACTCTAGAGACAAAATTTTGTAACTTGACATAATGCTAGTTGCTACTGTTTTCACTGAGCCACTGTGCAAACAAGATAAAATGATCCTAGCAAGGAGAAGGATATCTATGTTAAACACATCATAGATACAAATCATACAAAAGTCAAAAGTCAGTCCTATGGTATTATATGAAACAAGTTAAAAGACATAACAGACAGTTGGAGGCTGGTTAAAGCATATCAGCAACATCAGGAGCATTAGTTAAGTGTTATTTTAAAGAGTTAACTTTTGCTACCACTGTACTATTTTTATCTAAGAAAACTGTTTGAACTGTATAAATTCAACCCTGCAATGAATTAAGAATTCTGTTATATAGAAATCAAACACATAGTTTCTTATTTTGTAAGGGTAAAAAGTAGTTTGTATGACATATGACAAAATAATATGACAAAATAAACACAGCTCTTAAGGGGCTCTGTGCAAAATTCAGAGTTGTCTGGACACATTTCTCAACATGGAGGTGGCTGAGCCAGCAGCTAGCAGCTAACAGTGCTAACTCCATAAACAGCGCTTGACAACGGCAACAGTGCTGACAGAGCTAACAGTGTGAACCAGGGAGGAAACCAGAGGGTGGGCGCTACACTTCTGCATTAAAGCCATCCCAATAACAGCAGTAACCGCAATATGAGTGCAGTGCAAAGCGCCGGCGTCTAGCCAGTAAAGCTAGCCAGTGCAGCTAACCATACACTAACATGCACGTTCAGCTGGACTGTTTTATACCTAATCAAAACAAACCACAGAGAAGCTCAGATTACAACACACACAGAGGGAGTGTGACTTAATATTGCTGCTGTATGAATACTCTGAATGTCACACCCAGAACCTTTAAACTGCTTAAACCAACCTAAACTCAGATTAGCCACCTATTTATTTGCAAATATGAAGTTTGCCCTTCATTTTTGATTATATATCTGTATGCAATAAATTAATAGTGTAAATAATACTAAAGACAAAGACACATTTATATAGTATCCTGGTGTTTTTTTAAAAAGGGGAAAATGGAATTGATGCATTTAAGGGAATCAATATTGGATGTCAGCGCTATGTTGATCACCATTTTATCTTTCCCTATCACTGTGTACATTAAACATATCGATGAAAAGCAGCAATGAAGGAATGATTTGATGACATCAACACTGAATCAAATAAATAAAAACATTCTGCTGCACAACTTTCTATGGATTAAAACCTTCAAACATTTTACATATTTGGCCACAGCCTTATCAGTGATGTCACATGAACAGTTTTGCCTATGACAGATAAAAGAAATAACGTGACCTACTGCCAGTGACCTAACAGTCACTGGCAATTAAGTTGTTGTGTCTGTGAATTGATTTAATAATGGCATACAATTAACTGAATGAAATATATTTCTACATTCGCACACTGTACTTTATATCGCTCTCTCTTTATTGCTAACTGAACTACATTTTATGAACTGTCTAAACCCCAGCACTATGGAACGCCATTTAAAGCTATAGTGCGTAACTTCTACATGTCCGTAAATGTCCGTTTCACCCAAGCCACTACTAGAGGAGATGACACAATGCTGATTAAGCCGATCGGCTCCTCTAACATCTCGCGGTATTTTTCAATATCTATCATTTTTAGTTTGCGTGTCGACCGGCGACATTCCCGCGCTGGCGCACAGGAAATGCCGCGTTTTACCTCACAACAAGAAGGGAGGGGGAGGAAGAGTGGAGAGTCTCATAGCAAGAGGTAGAGCGCAGGTAGAAAGATAAAGCAACATGGCGGAGAACCCAAAGAAGCGGCCGAGACACGGTTCAGAAGTGGATCCTACCACAAAGAAAAAGCCTAGACGTTTGGCTGAAGGTCTATTAGCAAAAATGGAAAGTGACCGACTTAGAAGGCAAACAAGGATTTGTATTGGCATCGCTTTTCCTCGGTGGAGAGCCCTGAAGGAAGAAATTGGGCTGAGGGCAGACACGGTTGTTGCCTTGCTGCTGTTGGATAAGTACATGACTTGGTTTATAATTATATTATGAGTAGTATGTGTTGCATTGTTACATGTACTGGACCTAGTACTTTATTATTTTCTTGGAAATGGTGCTATGAACGTAGTGTGAGTGTTACTCTGTGTACACGGCGTGTGGCGAGTGTTACTCTGTGTACATGGAAATGCCGGCTTATTTGTTGTAATAACACATTATCCGCTGGGGGCGACAGAAGTTACGCACTATAGCTTTGATTAATAAAATAAATAAATAAATGCTGATGTCACTTTGTATTTCCATCTGTTTAAATAAACACGCAATGCTTGACTGGTTGTAAGTCAAAGTTTTTTTAAAAGAGACTGCTTCCTGTGAACATCGAAGTTTATTTTGAAAGGGCACTTTGCATGTCACAAGCGGAAATGTCATCCCTGGTCATCCAAAACTGATGCTAAAGGAGTACCTAGATCTTCCACATTAAAATAGAAGTCAAGCTGCTTGTCCTATAAATTAAAGCCCATTCTTGACCTTGACTGCCGAACTGCAATTGTCCTCTTGGTGGACAGTAGCAGCCATATCTGACAGCAGGCAGGGACAGGGGCTTCGCTGCCCTTCAGATGCACCCTGTAGCCTGCAGCCTTGGGGAGCCCTGGTAAAGAGATTAGCAGTGTGTGTATGTGTGTGTATGTGGGACCCTTACAGAAGCTCTTCCTACTATTTCTGTCTCCCCCTTTTCTCTCTCTTTCCACTGCTCTAATCCTTAAAACCTCTAAATCCTCCCTCCTCTCCCTCCTTCTGTGCCCTGGGTCCTGATTTCTTCTTCTGTCCATCTGGTGTGAAGGAACAAACTCCAGCCAATCAGCACCTGATAACGTGTCAGAAAAGTGTGAATGCTTTTAAAAAATAAAAGCCAATTGAGTTTCAGTAAATTCAAGGAGTACTACAACTCATAATGTTTACTTGTACTTTCGCTCCGGCTTTACATAAACACAAGTGGGTGCCCCCGTTAACTACACCCGCCTCTCAGACCTTAAGGCCCTGAGCTGTGCATCCGCCCCCGTCTAAAATGTCTACAACCTCTCTGCTGAGCGCATCAATATTTTACACATTATTTCTATATTTACATTTTGGAAACCTCAAAAGCTCCCAGGGGTGGTCGGAAACTTGGAGTGTTAGGTTGCAGAGAAAAGATTTCCTGTCGTGCTAGGAGGAGGATTTTTAACGTCACAGCATAGGAGAGGTTGGTCACTGCTGCGTTCAGCATTTCGCTCACTCCCCACCGCATGACAGCTCCCCCTCCACTAACATCCTCTGGATTAGGAAGTCAATGGAGGTTTAGCAAGTCAATGAAGGAAGTCTCTGAAGTCTATCGTGTCTTAGACATGGACAGAGTGTTAGTTAGCGCTGTGAATCAGTGACGGGGGAGTCCAGGTGCTGATTTCTCACAGAGCAAACTGATAGCCCAGAACCAGGTGTCCTGGCTCAGCAGCAAATTGGGACGCTTCAGTTTCTCTCATGCTGGAGGTGAAACTCATGACAGATAAAGTTCAATATCAGTATAACCTTATCACTACCAGCTGCTCAGGTCTCAGGCAACGCTGCAACCTGATTGGACAGTGCTGACCAGGTGAATAGTCTTGACGTAAGGTACAGAATGTTCTTTGGGAGGTGAATTTTCAATGCTGTGGGGAAGCAGCTGTTATTAATGTCCACCTCTGTCAATGAAGAAGGATTCGTTCAAGAAGTTTCATAGATAGGGAGGCTGCTACCACACATTTTTGGTAGCAGATACACTAAAATTTAACATTTCAACATGCAGCTAGGCACAAAATGACTTGGTTATAGTTAGGAAATGATCATGTTTTGGCTTAAAATACCCAGTTGTGGGGGCACAATCCTTTACTGGGAAAGCAGTGATGTCTTGGTAAAACAAAAACAACTGCTTTTCGTGGCACTGTTCCCGCTGGAAAAACAGACAAGTCACTACAAAACGCCCACACATGGTGCCTAAATAGCCACTGGGAATACAGCAATGACTCGCTAAATCACAACCAGTTTTATTGTTTGTTGGTGTCTAACAGTCGTCCGCTGCTTGGCAGGTGCCTCCCATTGGTGTTACTCCATCCCCAATATTTCCAGATGACAAAGTCAGCTCATATACTACATCACTTTAGAAACGCTAATATGATAAGCATGAAACATAAAAAAGTAACATAATCATGGTTTACTGAGACATACAATGCCACATTTTCTTCTGGCGACTGGGCTGGTTATTTAGTTGCCACATAATCAGACTGAGCTGCCATTTCATTTGCATGTCAGCCAATTTCAGTTTGACACAGAAGCTGTAGTAGCTGTTACTGCACAAGCATTGACATTTTTCATGACAATTGAAAAACTATGCTAAAGGTCTGCTAAGAGCCTGTTTAGAGGTGGTATTAACATAGGTTTTGGGATCCGATCACAAGTGGACAGCACTAAATACAAGTCTAAACGACCACCAAGATGCATTGTGGTCCGATCACTCAACTGCTGAGATGGTCTGGGACGCATTTGACCACATATCTTCTGTAGTATAAACACTAATGCATCCTGAAGTGTCCCTGACATGGCCTGCGTCATTGGTGCAGGATGTGGTGGCAGTTCTGATGACGATGAGCTAAAACTGTCTAACTTACCTATTTAATGACGAGTTGAACTTAGTGTTGCATGCACATCCCTTGTTTTGCCCTTTGGAAGGAGACATGTTGAATTTGACTGACAGTGATGTCTCCAGTTGTACTGGCGCAACTGCTACCCTCACTAGCAAACATGCTACAGAGCAGCTAGCAAGCTAGCAGCTGGAGACACATCCTAGGCACAGGTGTGAACAAATATGTGTCTCGGCTGTCTGCTGTTGTTTGGATCACCAAAACGCATATTAATACCAGGTCTAAATGGGCTCTAACAATAAGCTGTGTAAATATATTGATCTCATTCATGTCTGTTGCCATTTTTCGGTTGCTATTCTTCAGGAATGTAGCCAGCTAGCTATGTAAGAAAAAGATGGCCCCTTCTTAATCTCACCTACAATTGCTCTTATTAATAACCGACACTGAGCCAGCACCAGACCAGTTTGATTGTTGTCCAATGATTTAAAAGTCTAAATTTTGTCCACTAAGATCATTTATGGCATCAAAAACATAACGATGGTGGAAAGACACAAAGAGTTTGTTTCCTCCCTGATAACAGAAAAATAAGTATTCAATCCATTAACTGTAACCTATAACTATCTC
This sequence comes from Epinephelus moara, assembly GCF_006386435.1. NCBI lineage: Eukaryota > Metazoa > Chordata > Actinopteri > Perciformes > Serranidae > Epinephelus > Epinephelus moara. The sequence goes on along the minus strand of NC_065510.1, from coordinate 14,079,944 downwards.
CTCCACAGAGATGTCATGTATGCTTGTGCTGCTGCTTGTACACTTAAACCATTAGATACCATTTACCACAGCCATTTGATTCATCACTGAAGATACTAAAGAAGGCACCAGCATGTTTTATTTATGACGTATTGGTATCTAAGAGATATTAACCCTTGGTTGAATCCAAACCCAATAACCCAAAAATCACCTAAAGAAAATGTTGGTATTGTACATTTCTGCAAACCACTGACACATTACATTTGTTTCATACGTATCATTTCTGTGTTTCTAAAGTGACGTAGTATATGAGCTGACTTTTGTTATCAGGAGGTGAAGGAAATGGTAGATTGCATGACACCTGAGTGAGATGGCTGCCAAGCTGCAAACCACTGTTCAAGACCAACATACAACAAAGCCAGTTGAGTTTTAACAAGCCATTGCCGTGTTTCCAGAGGTTTTTTAGGTACCAAACTTGGATGTTTGGTATCAGCCTGTCACTGTATTTCTACTGGGGATAGTCCCACAGCAAGCAATTTTTTAAAGATATTTTTCTGGGCATTTTAGCCTTTAATTGACAGGACAGATGAGTGTGAAAGGGGGAGAGAGAGAGGGAGTGACATGCAGCAAAGGGCCACGGGCTGGATTCAAACCCGGGCTGCTGCGGCAACAGCCTTGTACATGGGGCGCCTGCTCTACCCACTAAGCCACCAGCGCCCCCACAAAAAGCAATTGTTATTTACGGAGATGTTTTACAGAGCAGTTGATGTTTTTTACCAAGACATTGCTGCGTTTCCTGCTTAGATAGTGCCATGGAAATCAGATGTTTTTTACCGAGATGTCGCTGCTTTCCCTGGTGAGATAGTGGCGTGGAAAGTAGATGTTTTTACCAAGACGTCGCTGCGTTTTCTGCTAAGATAGTGCCACCGAAAGTAGATGTTTTTTACTGAGATGTTGCTGCGTATAGTAATTGTTAGTGAATTAGTGTGTCTGTGTGTGACGATCCTGTCTGTGTCTCTGACTCTGGATTTATTCTTGGCCTGTTTTTGAGTGGAATGGTTGCTTTGCATAGGTGTGACAAGATATGTCCCATTTTTAACAAAGACATGGCCACTGTCTGAGACTAACTGATATTAAATGACATGACTACACGAAGGTCTATGAGATAACACAAAATGGCTAAGCTGTCTATCTTATTTTCTTCTTCCATTTCCCCTGCCTCTACATGCTGTAGTAGATGCTAAACAGGCCTCATCACTGCTCACATGGGCATTATTTGCATATTTCTCTAAAACCCCATTTCTCCTTTGTCCATGGTGTACTGGTCCCATCAATGGTTAGCCAGATGATGAAGCCATTATTGACTGAACCTGAGCCTGTGCCTCATGGAACATTAAATACATCACTTCCTCTCCCGATGCGGCTCTCACAGCTTCCCTTTAGGCTGCAGTCAGGAAATGAAAACAGCCATTAGAACTGAAGCAAGCCAGAGTGCTGTGGGATGCTGCACGCCTGCTATACAGCAATATCCTTCATTATGAAGCCAGAGAGAGAGACAGGGCCCCTCACATGTTCCAGTGCAGGTGTGGATACAGCTCAGTGGCGGCTGTGCTGCTTCAAATTGCCATTTGCTTGTGGTGAAAGCCCCTGAGGCATCAAACTGCAATGTAACCAAGGCTTTGTATGAGGCAGCTGTAGCACATCAGTGAGTTTCAAGTGAGCTATAGCTACCTCCTGTCATTTCCCCTTAATGCTCCTTTAGTGGCTCAGTTTGTGTATGGCACCTTCTGAAATCTATCACTGGTTATTTATATACAGTTCTTAGCGATGGGTCGTCATTTGATCAATATTCAGAGGGGTTTCCAAAGGTGGACCAATATATCCGGTCTCTTTTCTAATCTATATTGTGTCCGGTTCAGGGCTGCTAAGATTCCCAACCACACCCCATCTTCTTCTCTCCGCCAAAGGGGAGCACAAACGATCGTACACACACCGCCTCACCACCGTCCGTCTGTCAGGCTTATAAAACGGTTTGTGTCGCTCCAGGCCTGTGAGCTATAATGTCATTGTTGTTCCCATTATTGCCAAAGCGATCTCTCTCTCTCTCTCACACACACACACACACACATACACACACAGATGCACACACATTCGCGGCTGCAAAAATCAAGCCACTCCAGCCTGCATGCGTGCGTAAAAGGGAAAATCAGAGCGGTGTTGGATGTGTAAACTGAGGGATGGGTTGCAGTCCCCATTGATGAAAACGAGTGGGTGAAGGATGGATAATGCTATGATTCATCCCCCCCTACACCCCTCCCCACCACCACCACCATCTCCACCAGCACTGTCACACCCCATCCTCACGGCCCAATCTACACCTGTAACACGTTTGACCCTGTTTCGGGTCATCTCCACTGACTGTGACTGTATATTGTTTTAATTTATTGACTGATTCCAGCTGCATCGAGCCTCACACGGCTGCTGTCCCTCTGATGATGCTGACTTCTCTCAGAAACAGCTGCTATTATGTTGGGTACATTTTTTGGGAGCACACCACCTCTTCAAGACAAGCGCATCGGCTACCGGTTACTGGATGTGATGGGTGTGTGGTGTTGATCACTACAAAGGGGGATCGCTATGCGTTATAACTTCCACAGAAAGGGGAGAAATGTTGCGCTTACTTTAGCATGGCTTGTTCTTTATCCTCTTCCTCCTTTTGCCGAGCCATCACTGCCATGATGATCTTCCTCTCCTCCTCGGTGAGATGGCTGAGGTCCGGCAGATCCGGCATGGATGGCGGCACGGTGGGTGGGCGAGGGCCACCCTGGGGCCCCACCGAGGCGGACATCTTTTCCACCACCACCACCCCACCTCCACCTCCACCACCACCACCACCTCCTCCTCCTCCTCCTCGGCGAGTCGTTTCGGCTGACAGGTTCCCCGGAGCGTTTCCGAGCCACACCTCACGACATGGTCCGCGGGCAGAGCGGCAGCGGCAGCCGCAGCTCTGGCGAATAGTGCAAGCCGCTCATGGTTGCAGGCACCCTCGGTTGTGCTTTTGTTTGTCCTCTCTGGGTGTTTCTCCCACCACGCTCTCGTCGTCGATCCCCCCCACCCCCCGCCTGCCCGCCTCTGCCCTCCACCGCCCGGATTCACGGGGAGCCCATTTTTCACACGCCGGGAGTCGCGATGAGGGGGCCCCTGGATCACACGGCTGGTCTGTGGTGCCGTCGTCGGACTGGAGCTGGATGTTAGGGCGGTATAGGCGGAGTCCGTGCTGCCTCTCTCTCTCTCTCTCTCTCTCTCTCTCTTTCTGTCTCTCTCTCTCTCTCTCTCTCTCAGTCAATGGGAATGCAGCCCTCCTCTTCCTCCTTCCTCCCCCCAACCCCCCTTTTTTTTTTCTTTTTTTTTTTTTGCGGAGGCGCGCTTACTCATGTGAGAATGGGGTCCTCACCATCACCATCACCATCATCACATGCAAGCAGCCTTTACTGTGGCTGCACACACACACACACACACACACACACACACACACACACACACACACACACCCCAGTGTTTCATCCAACGCACACACTTGCCACACAAAGTTCAGGAGTGCACGAGGGCTACAGCCACATTTAACATATTTGACAAACAATTCTCGCGATACTTTTGAGTAGTTTGTCATTCAGGTAAGTCACATTTCATAAACCATGTGCAGCCTCATGATGCAGACACAACGTGCACATGATGAAGTTGTCAGTGTTGTATTGTTGGTCCATTTCAGCACCATGGACAGCAGCTCGCCTCCACAGCAAACACACATCTTATTTTTCAGCTCCTGCTGTGGTTCTCTGAGCTTCCAACATTTGAATGCATCCAACCAGGAAACCAGGTAACCAGCTTACCTCACTGCATTTGGCACCATGCGTTGCAGCCATAGCACACGAGTCACGATATTTTATTAAACATATTTTGTATGCTTTTTGCCCATGTATTTTGCAGATACTGCTTTAACAAACTCTTGCAATATATCTCGTATCATTTGATGTATTTTTATTGTATGTCTTATGTATATTACTGTGCTTCATGTATCTTATGTAAAGCCCAAGTCTGTGTGTGTGTGTGTGTGTGTGTGTGTGTGTGTGTGTGTGTGTGTGAATGGAAATTGTGTTTTATACCATAAAAAAACCTCGAATTTGTCATGTTATGTTATCTATGAGTTATTTATTTTTTATTTATCTTTGCAGGGACAATGAACATTATCTTATCTCGTCTTTGTCTTTGTTTCTTGTTTTTGTTGCTTTTTTGTGCATTTTTGAGGATTATTTGACATATGTAGAGACAAAAGTATAAGGTGCGGGGGGGGGGGTACATAGTATGGACATGGTCACATAGCTACCCACATATTTATCTGAATTATTAAGAACAAGAAAACACATCTATGCTATCAATCGTATTACTTCAGCTGCCATATAAAAGATCATATCTTTTATAGTCTTTTTATTTCAATTTGCATATCCCTTTTTGATACGTTGGATAAGCCAAACAAATTGTAAGTATAAGCTGTAGTGGAATATGTGTTCTTAGAGAAGTGTTTATACTGTTGTCATCTAATCTTACAGATGCTGAGGCTCCCTGCTCGATCAAACAGCTCCTGCCAATAATAGCCCGGGTCAGCCTCACTCCAGGCCAGCCCTCCTCCTCCTCCTCCTCCTCCTCCTTCTCCTCTCCCGGCTCGTTTTGCATTCACATCCAGACTCCCAGGCTATACCGATCCCGAGCTGGCACCGGTTTCTCCCCGATGACGTAATGCCGGGTGAGAGTCTGAGTCCATCCAGCAGATGGCATTAACCAGGGCTGCTGCCACCCCAGCCTCCGTCACGTGACGTCACCGAGGAGGTGACTGTACCGCGGGTGACGTCAGCTTCCCGTGGTGCAGAATTTTGTCATCATTTCGGTCGTGACTAGGGACCACCGGCCCTGAGTGACAGAGTCGTGCCACAACACGAGCGGATCTCTGCTGCAGCCCTCGGACTATAAATAAACCCTGAGTGCAGTCTGTAAGGACGGAGAGGCTCTGCTTTAATGGCTCTGTGCTGTAGATGGAGGATGTGTTCAAGCAGCTCGGTCAGCTTTCATAATGCATACTATTAGCAAACATATAGTCATAGGATAACATGCATGCACAGGGTGAGATATTCAGCTGCATGGGTTAATGCATGAGCGATATGAAAGTCAGATATTTACTGGTTTTAATGCAGCTGACAGGGTGGAACAACATGTTTCAAAACTTTTCCCACATCCATGTGTCCCTCAGGGACAGACAGGGAATGTGCATGGAATGTCCTGCATGGACTTGAGTCGCTACCCAATGAGAACCTCGTAGCTGAATAATGGTGAGATGCAGAGAAAAATACAAAAGTTATTGGGCAAATTTCGTTAATGGAAAAAAACAACTTGCTCAGGTGCAAATAAGCAGTGACCTTATTCCTCCCACTGCGTGAAAAAGAATAAAGGTGAGTTCAGCACAAAAACCCAGAGCTGAAATGTAACTAAGTACGTTTACTCTAACAATTTTGAGGTACTTGTACTTTTTCTCTTAATACTACTTCATAACTCTCCTCTCCTACATCTCAGGGGGAAATGTTGTACTTTTTACCCTACTACACTTGTTTGACAGCTTTATTTATTTTTGTTGATTCAGATTATCAATGCAAAATAAAAAATAATCAGTAAATCAACTAATTCTGCTAGCTGTTTATATTTTTAGACTTTATAGCATTTCTTATTACTCCTTTAAGCACCTTCTACAAGAAAAATCTGTATCTGCACTGGTATCTGTACATATATTTATATACATTACATTAATAATATATCTAGCAAAGCATTTAATTTAATCACCTTACATTGCAGTACCTGCATCTATCTATCTATCTATCTATCTATCTATCTATCTATCTATCTTTTTGGTGCATTAGTATATTTTCATGCTGATACCTTTGTACTTTTACTTAAGTAAGATTCTGTGTGCAGACCTTTAACGTATAACTGAGTACTTCTACACTGTAGTATTGCTACTCAAGTACAAGATCTGATTACTTCCTCCACCAATGCAAACACCCTGCAGCCTCTTGTTCAGACTGAGTGCTGTCTTGCTTCTTAGGGGATACTGAGAAAATACAAAACTGTTCCCTGCTGTGCAGAACAGCAATGTAGGGAATAAATAAGAAGTGATGATTGTTAGTGACGGTGCTTCTCCCTGCTGGATATCAGGGGCTGTGAAGCCTTCTATGTTACAATCAATCAATCAATCAATCTACCTTTATTAATATTACACTGATGTACCCAGCCAGCAGTTTAAAACAGTGTTTGATTGAGAAGTAGGCTATTGAGCAAACTTGCAAACTTGTTTTATTTTTGTGTGTGTGTGTGTGTGTGTGTGTGTGTGTGTGTTCTCTGTCATTTTGACGCCCAAAAATTAATTTTAAATAATTTCTTTAATTCTGAACGTTAATTCCAAAGGTACCAGAAGTTTTATCAAATATGCTTTAAGGAATAACACTCAAAGCAACATTTGCCATTGAAATATGAAGTTGTCTTGAATATTGTCACCATGTGTAAGCTAAAGTCATTGGTTAAGTAACATTTTGATAAGGAAGTAACTACAGTGCTACTGAAGACATCCCCACAGAATCAGGTGGACGTCGCCATATCCAAGGCTTTAATAAAGTGAACATACCGACATCTAGTGGACACATGGAAACACTGCATGTACAGGGAAGGAATATTAAAAACGTTGGCTCTATTTACCAGTTGCTACTTTATGTTTTAGGTTAAGTTAAAGCGAGACGTGCACATCAATACATGAGACACATCAGACAAGAGCCATATAAAGCTTAAAATGTAAAATTGCATGTGAGAGTTTTGGATCCCATTTCCAGGTCTTTTTTTTCCTACGATTAGTCAGTTACGGATGTTTTTATCTCAACCTGACCTCTGACCTCTTAGCTAACCTTAACCTGTTTAGATGTGGAATTAAACCTGGCTTTATGCCTCTTTTCTAACCCTTGGTAAGCAACTTTTTCATTCTGTAATTGGTCAGTTGTTATTTTTTCAATTAATTTATTCTGAAATTAATGAATATATTGGGCTGCAATGCATTTTTAAGTGTTCTCCTGACAGAAAGAGCAACTATATGTAGACAAAGACCTGTTCCAGGTGAACATCTTTTTCAGGTTCTCATTATGTGCTATAGAGTGTAGGAACACAGCACCTTGGGAACATAGGGATGACCCTGCTGTCAAGTGTTGTGTCCCTTATGTATTTAACTTTTCTTTTGTAAGAGGACACATGCAGGTTATTTGTTTTGAGTCTCAAAAGTTACTAGAGTCAGTTGAGGTCATAAATTATACAGATCCGACTGTAAACACCCTCAAGGGAAACGAGCCATCGCAGCAAAGCCGACGAACCACTAAACAGTGTCGAAGGGAGGATTACATAGAAATGTCTTAATGGTGAAAGTAGCTTTCTCAGTGAAGGCTTTTAGAAATGTTTGCACAAAGGAAAAAGGTAAGCAGACAAAGCAAATACTCTCCGAGTGGTAAAATAACAGTAGTCGTGCAGCCACACAAAAGGAACCATTTCATTAGCTATTCGTTAGCTTCTAAAAAAAAAACAATATACAACTTTGTGAAGTGAAGTTGTACACAATAGCCTCTGTATAGCTTTCATATATTTATGCAAAGGGAGAAACAAGTGGAGGGCAGATGTTTATTCTCTTCAGGAAAACACTCAAAGATGGAAAGATCCCTTTCATACAGATCTACATAAGATTTATGGGAAGTGTGGTTTAATTCAAAGACATCACAGAAACTGGAAATCAACCTGACAGTGGTCTAATTCCAAACATTTAATTAAACAACAGTATTTCACATGACCCAAAATGCACAACTATGTTTAGATTATCATTCTGCCTCATAAAAATAATACAAAATGAGATATTATTATCATTTAGAAGAAATGGTCTCACTTCTGCATGTGTATTTCTTTTCTGGGGCTCACAGTGCCTACTACTGAGTGAATTTGGTATTTCAGGAGGTTAGATGACAGTCTGCACAGTTTTCAGTGATATAAAACAAAGGCACAGTTTATAATCCAGTGCTCCAATATTTTAACACATTGGTTTTGCTTATTTTACACATATTCTGACTGTAAATAAAAATATCAACACTGCAGAAAATATCTGGGGGGAGAAATATGTTGCTGGATTTCAGACCTGGGTGAAATAATAACACATTTTCCTGGTTAGTTTTGGCCTCTTGAAGCTAATTTCTTTCCTACTTAATTCATCATTTGACCCAGATCCGTTGGGATGCAGTCTGTCTAGCTCTTGATGATCTCTGTGCCCACATCCTCCGTGCGGGACACCACTTTTCCATCAATGATCTCCTCAACCACCACTTTCGTCCTCTGGGTTACGACTGGTTTAGCTGCAGATGGAAAAAAAAAGTTCAGTCTGTAGCATGTTTATTTTTACAAGTAAAGAGCTAAAAACGAAATACAGCGGCGATGTAAACTTACGTTTGACTTCTTCCTTGACTACAGTGGTGATAACAGATTTTCTAGAAGACAGACAGAAGTGACAAATTAATAAAGAGACATTGTGGGGACGAGGCTTTTTCGCTTCCTTGCCAAGACAAATGAGAGCGATATCAATCTTCTTATTCAACTCCCAGTGTGAACATGAGTAGAGTGTTTCCCAACATGTATCATACGTCAAGCTGGACTCATTGTGACAAACATCACGTTAAAAAAAACATCCCCTTACTTCACATCTTCTCCATCCAGCAGTCGTCTGTACTCTGCGATCTCCATCTCCAGCCTGGTCTTGATATCGAGCAGCATCTGGTACTCAGTGGACTGCCTCTCGATGTCTGCCCTCATCTGTTTGAGCTCCTCCTCCAGGGAATTTACCATGGCCTGGAGCTGGTTCAGCTGCAGGCTGTAGCGGGACTCTGTCTCTCCAAGCTGGCCCTCCAAGGCAGCTTTCTGCAGGGGAGGGAAAACAAAGGGAGACACATGAGTTTGCTGAGCACTTACTGCTTGTTTTCTAACTCCTCTTTCCACTTAAGTTGCCCTAACCCTAACCCAAAAAAAAAAAAAAGAGTGAGGAAGTCATTAAAGACAGTGACTGACAGGTTTACTGACTTACTGAGTATTTATGGGGTGTGTAGAGTGCTGCAGGAATAAATCGTAAAATGCGGAAATTAGTTAGCATTTCTGTACTTCCAGTTCCTTTGTCTCAAAGTCAGTGAGTTTTTTGTATGAATCTTTAATTAGATGCCTGAAATAAGGTCTGTGAGTATTAAAGCTCTTATGTGTCTTTAATAAAACGGTCGCTAACAAGAGATCAGAGCGTCATCACACTGAACGTGGCTTTACAGCCTAGTTGTAGTGGCAACGTTGAAGTCATGTGACTGTACTGTAGATCGTTTATAGCCTAGCGTTAACTTTTTACCTCTGGCGACTGCATTTACACTTCAAAAGGCCATAAAAGATGTGTTCATTTGGGTCGATCTTGCTGAACAAGACATGTAAGCATTTTTCCACAGAGCTCATTTCCTGAAATATTCAAAACCTAATGGAAAAATCCAAATCGTTTTTTTGTCGTGGGAACAAGGGCAATGCTAACTTCCACATCAGTCTACAAAACAACCCGCCAGTCCTGCACTAGTCTATGTAAAACATGTTGTAAAATATGTTACTATGGTGTGTCGTACAAATCAAGATGACAGATGCATATGTGCCTATGGGATCTGAATTACCAGGCTGAGCTGGGACTGCAGCTCAATCTGCAGGGACTGCAGGGTTCTCTTGAGATCGTTGATCTCAGTTTGGGAGGTCTGGAGGCTCTCGGTGCTGGTAGCCACCTGCTTGTTCAGCTCCTCAAACTGGAAGACAGATGAAAATTGTCAAAACATTATTACGGCTAGATGGCAATCACTTTATTTTTAGGCCACATTTTTAGTTGCATACAGACATGTATAGATGTGTAGATGAGATAGTGCATCATCTAGTTCCCCTTACCTTGACCTTGTACCAGGACTCCATATCACGGCGGTTCTTGTCAGCAATGCCCTCGTACTGCTGTCTGAGCGTATCCAGGACCTCGGACATATTCACCTGAGGTGTGGCGTCGACCTCCACTTTCACAGAGCTGGCAGTAACTTGGCCACGAAGGGCCGCCATCTCCTACAGGTGGCACAAGAGAGTCAAAGGTCAGGTGGGTCAAAGATAAAACCCACGTGAGGCTCATGCTGGCTTAAGTTAGCAAGTGTTAGCAAACTTTAAATGGAGAGCAGAGGCAGGTGTTAAGCACACTGGCTCACTTTCATGAACATATCGGTACAACATTTCTCTTATTTGATGTATTCTTTCATGATCAGCTTTTTCAGCATCGATAAACATCTGGGTCATTGTTTCTGGCAGCACCCTGGGGCCAGCAGCAGCACCTAATTTAGTTACACAACCTGAAGGCACTCAGCAGACAATTCAACAAGTTCTGCATTAATTGTTGTTTGTACAAGCTAAAGACAACACTCGGAGGCATTTAGCAAATACTTCTCTAACTGTCTCGTGAAAAAGTATTTTAAGATTCTTTTCACACTCTGCTGCCTGGAGCCATGCCCGTGAGACCTTCCAGAAACTATGAGAGGAACAGATGTGTCATTTACTTCCTGATCATGTTAAGACACACATAAACACTGAACAAGATTGATGTTTTATTGTAAAGTGCAGAGGACCAGTCGCCTGAGCTCACTGACACAGTGTGCTGCTACTCCTTAACAGCAGACCTCTCACCTCTGCATGGTTCTTCTTCAGGTAGACCAGCTCCTCCTTCAGGCCCTCCACCTGCATCTCCAGGTCAGAGCGGGCCATGGTCAGTTCATCCAGAACCTTGCGCAGTCCGGCAATGTCCGTCTCCACTGACATGCGCACAGCCAGCTCATTCTCAAACCTGTCAAGAAAAAAAAAAGGCACGGTGGTTCATGTTGCTGCACCCGCTTAATTGGTGTTACCACCAACAAAAAAAATACAAAGTGGAGCTCCACCAAAACCAGTTACACCAGTTTTATTGCACTGTTGACCGTTACACCCCTGTGACAATAAGTCCACATAGCCTGGAACTATGGAGCAAACGGGATGTCAAGTTACTACATCTGTCAGGTTTCAGACTTGTGGCATTATAAATACAGTTTGGTTTTTTCCACACAGGGCCGATAACTTCTGACGTAACTTTCCACTCACTTGATTCTGAAGTCCTCTGCTGCCAGTCTGGCATTGTCGATCTGCAGCATCAGCCTGGCGTTGTCCTGTGTGGCAGCGTTGATCTAAAGAGAAAGAAAAGAAGAGAGGCATTGTCAGTAGTTTTTTAACCCGCTATAATACAACTTCAAAGGTGTGTCAGTGCTTTATTATCTAGAATGTGGATGTGGGCCACAAGGGCTTTGTTTATAATAGTTTTCTTTACGCCTGACTTGCACTCCAAGTTTTAAAAGTCTTGGAGGTGTGTGTAGGTGTGAAACAAACAAACAAAAAGAAAGAAAGACAAACGTTGGTTTTAAACTCCAGCGCTCTCGTCTTTCTGACATTAACTCACACATGCACATACACATATCATGTATTATATATATCATGAATAATACTTCTATTTGATTTTATATATAAAGCCCAATATCATAAATCCCAATTTGCCTCAGAGGGCTTTACAGCATTTAACATCCCTCTGTCCTTGAGCCTATAGTTCAATAGTGAATCAGCATATGGTAAATGAGTGGTGACTCTTTATGGAAATAAAAGATAAAAACATTTTTATTTTGTAATTATTGAATATTAGTCTAGGGGAATCAATGAATTACATATTCATTACAACAATGAGTGTAGATAAGTTTGGGGACAGGGTGAAAAGCATTAAATATTTATAGATAAACATTATTTTTACAGACAAATTTGAAGTTATACAATTAAAGACATTTTGGTTTATGCGTCTGGATCAGGATAAGGCTCACCTTTCTGCGCAGGTCCTCGATGATGGCCTCATACTTGCTGTAGTCCCGGACCTCGGGGGTCTGCTTCTCATACCACTCTCGGATCTGAAGCTCCAGCTTGGCATTGGCAGACTCCAGGGAGCGCACCTTATCCAGGTAAGAGGCCAGGCGGTCATTGAGGTTCTGCATGGTCACTTTCTCGCTGCCTGAAATGCCGATGCTGCCCCCGGCACCTCCGCCACCTCCGAGCGCCCCTGCCAGGTCCAAGCCACCGCCAAGGCTGTTGGTGGGGTAGGATATCCTGACATTTTTCCCACCTGCGCCGGCATAGACGCTCGTGCCCCGCTTGGAGCTTGTCAGTGTGGGCACGGAGAACAAGGACGAGCTGGAAAGCGAATAGCGAGATGCGTTCATGGTGACTTCTGTTCTGGCTCGCGTGTAGCGTTGAAAACTTGTCAAAGTCAAAACGTGTCAAAGCCCAGGAGTGGTGGAGGAGCTGGTGATGAGAGGCAGCCTGTAGGATGGACTTTATAGGCTCTTCCGTGGAGGTGGGAGCGGCCGAACAGGTAGGTGGAATGATGCTGCTCGCCCCCATCATCACAGGTGTGACCACACAGGGCGTGGTGGAGGCATTCAGGTGTACTTCCCGATGTTTAACGACTGTCAGGGCACATAGGCGTGTGAGGCATTTTTCATTCAGCCTGTCAGGTTGAATTAAGCCTGTCTGATACACTTAATCTCAGGCGGAAACAAAAGATTAATATTCCTTTCATGGGCAGTCTGGCTAATTTGCTCGTAAAGTGGCCTCACCCAAAAAACTGTCTCACAAAAACCGACTCAAAAGCTAAATAATAGGACTATGTGTCAATTTCCTGATTGTACTTTTGTATTTTGACTGAAAAAAAAGAATCCACACATTCATACATGGCTCATTGTAGTGGAGGCTTTACTGAACTCAGGTGCACAGGCACATCTATCTGCCACAACCAGGGGGCGTATGTGGGGGAGTGTTGATCTATGCACACGACACTTGGTTCAGTCCTTTCACACTGACCGCCTCCCTGGGCTGGGGCTGCTATGGTGATTAATTGGCTCCTTATGTAGCAGGCTGCCAGAGCCTTATGTACACTCACACATTTAAAGGGACACTTTGCTGATTTTCACCCAGCTTTGTATCATAACAGTGTGGGTCGTATGTGTGAATTAATTGTGGTAAACTTCTCTCCATCTTGCCAGCGCCCACATCTCCTAGCTCATATCCTAACTCAGGGGCAGGCAACCTACGGCTCAGGAGCCACATGTGGCTCTTTGGCCCTTCTCCAGTGGCTCCCTGTGGCTTTGACAAAAAAATATATGAAAATGAACAGTTGTTTTTAACATTTTCATTTTCATTTAGGTAATTCTTACATTTTTTAATTGTATAATAAATGTGTAGCCGATACACTGAATAAAAAAAAAATGTTATAACATCTCATCACCCATGTGCATCATACTGTACATCCTAAAATTTGCCCAAACTCAAAACAACAGATTTGTTTGCTTCCACCACTAACGCTGCAAAGTCAAGTACCAAATGATTATTACTAGCACACTGCAGAGTAGCTACGTTGTTGTAAAACATATTAATAAATGCTCATGTAGACCTATTAGGCATGTTGCTTTTTTTTTTTTTTTTTGGCTCCATGCCACTAGCCACTAGCCACTAGAGACCATATTTTAGTGAGAGGCCGAGGACATTTTGGCAATTTTTGCAGGGCAGGTGGAAAGCAGAAAAAAGGGCATCCTCACATACCACTTTTTGTTTCCTTTTAAAAAAACAATTTAAAAGACATGTCTTGCAAAAGGGGCACTTATCTCGACAGAGGATGAAAGGGCAGATGCTTGAGCACTACCTGGGGCCTCGTCAGCCTTGTCATTCAAAGTGGCCTGCCCTTTATTATACGTAACTTTGAACCTTAATAAAAGGTAAACAGGTGACTTATATAAAAATGTATCCCCCGTTGATGAATAGCATGAATGTTGAAATTAGTTACAAAGGCCAAAACCGCTTTTTGTGCCAGGCTGTAAAGGCTTTAGGCTTCAGCTAGGCTTTATTTCTGCTGTAAAATTGGACATTTTAACATGGGGGTCTATGGTATTGATTTGCTTCTGGAGCCAGCCTCAAGTGGCCATTCAAGGAACTGCAATTTTTGGCACTTCTGTGTTGGCTTCACTTTTCAGCCGCGGAAGTTGCCACATGGTCATATTGCACCTATTTCAAAAGTATTTACCACACAGACAGACAGGTTTTATGCATCTTTCCAGCAGTGATACTTCTCTAAACCTGCTGTAAATATTCTCCCACACTTGCATGTAAAACTGTTGACACTACATGACACATTGCTGTCAAGGTGCTTGTAAACTTTTTGTGGAGCCATTTTGTTTTTGAGGTTACTTTAATTAAACTGATATGATCTTATAAGGCATTGGCACAATTCCCAAAGATCGCACAGTTAATTGACAACTTATTTGTTTCAGTGTTGCTGCCTCAGGCTGCTGCTGCTGCTGCTGCTGCTGTTGCATAAGCTGTTAAGCACTTCTGTTGACTTTCAGTTTTATGTCTCCAGCATAGTCGGATGTCAAACATAGGATCAGCAACTTGACCTCATAAGGTTCATGCTTGCACATGGATTTCTATAAACTCCAGAGGAGGTAAATGGAAAGTGCTGTCACACTACAGAGCCACATTCACACATTCACACAAGGGTGGCTACTGTACAAGGTGTCACCTGCTACTCAGTCAAACATTCATACACAGTGACACACAATTTGGGGTTCAGTACCTTGCTGAAGGATACTTCAACAGTCAGAATAGAGAAGTCGTCGTGATCAAACCGTCAACCTTATGTACAATGGGTCATGGTCTTTACTGAAAGCAAATCTATTTTTTCATACACTTGCAATTACTTGTGTGTACAGTATTTCTTATTTGTGTTGTAATGACAACCCAATCACCAGAAAATGAATTTGGCATTGTATGTTTCTGTAAATCAAGAGTACGTTACATCTCTACATTATTATGTCGCAGATAAGTTAAAACTTTTTCAACAATACTATGGTTAACATGTGGTTTTGTCTACGCAAACAAAACACTTGGTTGTTGCTTAAAATACCCAGTTTTGGATGCACAATCTCAGCTGGAAAAGGAACAGTGTCTCTGTAAAAAACAACCACTTTTCATGCCACTATCCCGGCAGCAAATGCCGGGTTGTTTCTGTTAAAAAAAAATAATTAAAAACCCCTTTTCACGGCAATATCCCCACTGGAAAAACAGCGACAAGTTGCTACAAAACACCTAAAGCAAAAAGCAGCTGGAAACACAGCAATGATTTGCTAAATAACAACCGCTTTCATTATTTGTCGATCATAAACAGTGGTCTGCATTGGTATGCAGCTTGGCAGGCGTCTCCCCTGGGTGACATGCATAATAATGATAATAAAAAAGTTAAACTCCTGATGAGACTTAAAATGCATATTTGTGACCAAACTCTTCTTTCACAATCCCCTCTCACACAGACAGAGGCCTGCAGTTTCCTTCAGATAACGATCATTTCATGCCATGTTGTGTTTTGATGATATCCTGGCAGGTCTGTGTTGACCAGTCTGTCAGTATTTTTTAATTCAAGTGACCTCGATTTGCAACAGGTGCTCTGCAGAGGCTAGTCACAGAAACACAGCATGCTGTCTGATCCGGCGTTGGCAGACACACATGACTGGGATGTTGTATTAGGATCCCGACTACAACCGTGTTTGATATTACAGTCATGTTTAGGAATCCTTCCCTCTATGTCTGCTGCCACGCTCGTAATGCTCTACTGTGCAAAATCTGTTTTGCAGTGCAGGTAGAAATTTATCTTGGCAGCAATAGTGGTACACCCCTGGATCTTACTTAGAGCGTATTATTTTTTCCATAGCAGCTGTCAAGCGGCCTTGTTTTAAATTCTAATAATCACTCTGAAACTGAACAGGCTCCAGTTCCCATGACGCATGTTTGTTCTCAGACACTTACAAAAACACGTCTATATATCATTTAAATTGTTTGTAATTACCAGTGCGGACCATGTGAAATGGATCAATCACATGAGACTGACAGGTGTCACACTGAAGTTAATGGGTGGATGAGCGGGTGCTGTGCTTTAATCAGGTGTTCCTAAGCTGTTAGGTTGTTTTGAGCTACCCTTTAATTTGCTTACAGTTTAATAGAAATTTAGGACACCTCCAGTTAACCTCTTCTGAGACAATTTAACTAATAACAGTGTTGAGCTATATTTCTCTGTAGGCATTTCTAAAGAACTGATAATCATGCTGACATGTAAATGCCCCCTGGGGCAAATATAAAAGGCTTATGATAAGCTGTTTTTATGTACTGACATTTGCCTAACAACACAGAGGTTTAAACTACGGTTACACTGACAAAGGAGATCAAACCAAGGTCAAAATGGCAGGAAATATTAGACTATGGAGAGACTAACACAGGAGCTGAAACTAGGCTCAAACAAAGGAGCCTAAAGCTGCTATATGCTGCAATATGTTCATATTAACAATGGATCAAATTACTGTGTAAAGTGAAAGAGGTTGCTTGTAGTAACAAACCCACAGAGAATTATCACACAGCTGTTTTTCCCCTCAGCTCTGCGGGGCGTTTTAGTGACTTTCGGCTCATTGTTTTGGTTTTAATGCAGAAGCTTTACTGTTTTTATTTACAGTCACCGCTGTTATCAGTGCCATTTGCAGACACAGCAATCAGTTGTTTCCCCCCAAAGAAACTCTCTTATAAACCTACTCAAAACCCACCTGCCTAGGACCAAATAGCAGACAAAGTCTAGCTGGTGAATAAGAGCATTAAGCAGGTAAAATCCAAATCAGAGTTAAAAGGATTTTTTGGACTTCAGCAGGTGGTCAGGACTATGTCAAATAAATGCTAATTTTGAGAAGTATTACCTTTTAGACATGCTAATATATCAGTGTTGTATGTTAGGGCTGCAACAACTAATCCATGAAATCGATTAAAACAATAATGAAAATAGTACTTGTAATAATAGGATTTCATCATCAGTTAGTTGGGTCTACATTATGACACACGGCATGTGCTAGGTAGCAGGCTGGCACTGGATCCATCGAGAGAGCTCGCCTAAATGCAGAAGGCATTACTGCGGAAACAAAGGCAGTGGAATCCCCATAGATCAAGGTGAAAAAAAAGTTAAACAACGTATTTATTATGGTTATTTGGAGGCTGATATCAAAAGGTAACACTTGATAAATCTAACAAATCACTTTATCAGGGGCCTGGCTACACCGATCCATCCCAAAACCAAGAGAAAACAGATGGACAGTATTTCTGTCCGTTATGTTTGTTTTTAAATTAACCTGGAGTCGAGCGTTTGTCCTTCAAAATGGATGCTAATAAGCTGAAATGAGGTCAGAGAGACACTGAAATAGGCTATGACGTAACATCATGGAGTTTTGCGAAAATTTCTAGCCATCAGTCAGAGACAGTCTAAAGTGAATCCTTTTTTACTTCACAACAGAAAGTTCAGCAAAATCTGAATTTGAAACTTATCCAGTCAAACTGTACCTGCATTTGACCTTTTTTCTACCCAGACTGAGAAAAAAAAATGACTATTTGTATGTTTTGCTCGCAGCCAATCCGCTTGGGTTCTTTCATTGGTCATGGTACATGTGGTTGGCTCACTGCTGGTGCAGCTTCAACCGATACAGTGAAGTGGATTGCGAGTTGGCAGTTCAGCGTGCTGAGATGCCAAAGAAAACATTGGAAAGTAAATCAAGTAGTTAATGGAATTCTTCCAATTACATGATGGGTATCAAAAAAGGCATAAAGAAAAAAGTATAAAATAAAGTACTCTGTCTGTATTGCTATCACCTGAGGGGAACTAATATTGGTAATGATTTTTTATAATATACAGTGATACCCAGCCCTTATTTAGAGGGGTGTCGACTCATAATGAACAAAGTGGCAAGTTTAATGAACTACTGTGCCCTTGTGTTGTAATGTCAGGCCTAAATCACTCACCTATTTTCTTTGCTCATTGTGTACAGATGAGATAAAAGGTCATATGACATATCAAAAAACCAAAGCCCAAGTGCAGCTCAGGTCTCTGTATCCCTCTACACCACCATGCTGTCCCAGAATGCCTTACTAATGACATGATAATCACAATAATTTGCCTTCATCTTGTTGTCAGGTTATCGCAGAGGTTAAACTAAACAAAGACGTGCCTCTTCTCATTTTAACTTATCACCTTACCAGACATAACCACAAGTGGTGCCTATCGCTAATGGCAGTCAGTCATTGACCACTTTTTTTTTTAATTCCCTGGTCAATAAATATAAGGGGTTTGGGTGGGCGAGTCAAAACGTGACAAAGCTGTATTCCAAGTAAGTTATTAATGACTATAGACCATTTTCACAACTGTCATTTTGATTGTCATAGTAGGAAAGGCACAAGTGAAATTGGTAACATTAACAATAGCTCAGTTCCATTAAGTGTCCCAGTAAGCTATTCCAGTGACAGCACGGACAATACCAGGGCCTCCCCAAAGTGGAATGCAGCTATCATTAATGTTCTTGGAGACACCTGTTTTTTCCTGTTATGACATGTAAAAATGTCCGCTGTGAAAAAGGTCTGTAGTCCACCTTCTCTTCCCCTGTCTCTATCAGTCGCTCACGTACACACTCACGCTTCGGCACTCTGTCCTTGTCTCAGTCCTCAGTCCTGACACTTGTTCCACTATTATGATTAAAGTTGGCATTTTGCGGGTCGGGTTTGGGTGGTTGATCAATGCAAATTTTTGTGGATATGGGCGGTGCCCTCTCCTTAACGGCCCTAACTTGTTGAGCTGTTTGAAATATTTGCCCATCCTTTTCATACATCATACTGAAAGGCAGCTAAGTGTGGCACTCCTATTGTAATTGTTTTGTGAGAAGCAAGTATGGTGTCACCCCGAGGTGCTTTCAAATGTCAAACAAATTATGACGAGGATAATAGTTTTTCAGCCCTTGTCACAGTACTCCATTTTTATCATAATGCTAATATTGAACGGGCTGAATATGATGTTAACCACCTAAGGTCCTCAGGTGTTAAACATTAACATTAACCTTTTGTTAGCATGAAATGTGTTAAAAATTATCTTATCCTTTAAAGCAAACTTAGTTTCATTTGTTGCGTCTTGCTGTGGTCCCTCGTTATTGCACAAGAGCCAGCGTGGGATAATGACACACTGTTTTCTAATGAATTCTGTGTGGTTTAATTTTCAACATTCTTTCCCAGGCAGTCAGAAGGAGCTGTCTGTTTGTTTCATGCAAATGTATCAGAAGTATGAAGCCGTTCCCTTCAGTTCCCTTTATTGTACAGTTGTAAAATACCCTCAAAGGAATTTCTTTCTTCTGTTTGCCACATTTGTCTTTGAGTCTATAAACTCTGAAATGTATGGAATGATGTGTGTCTGGTAGTGTTTTCAGACGGCAACCACATAATTCGCTGCTGGTATGATCAGCATTAAAGTCAGAGGTGTGGAGGGTTTGACAGAGCGAAGGGAACGTTCTTGGCTGAAAATGTGCACCTTCTGGTTCTGATAGTGTCGGAGGGAAGATGAGGATGGGCCTGTTGACTCTTGGAGTGTGTTTTTAAAGTCACTGTGTGGCTCAAGCACAAGTGATGAGCAGCTCTAGTTGATGGGACAGTGAGGTCTGCCTTTGGTTGTAATGCAAAAATCTCAAGTTATGATACAGTACATGGCCAAAAGTATGTGGATACTCGAACATAACTCTAGTTGCTTGTTTTGGGAAAACCTTCATTCCTCTCTCTTGAAAAGTGTGGCTCTTTGAAGTGAGCGTGTTCAGTGAGTGGAGGAGAGCAGCGACACCTTCAGTCAGCCAATCATCACACACACAGAAACGCAAATGAGCACACCCAACAACCAATCACTGGTCCCCAATGTTTGTCTGGGGAACTTCTCCTTTGTTTTTGCCCTAAACAAACTGCCTAATTACTGTAAGCTTCATTTTTCTCAAAGCAGAGTTTACAAGAGTGAGTTTATTCCAATGTTTGGATCCTCATGATACATCAGTTGCACAGTCAAAACTGGCCTCATAAAAAGGCAGCTTTAAAAATAGCTAATTATAAATCTAGTCAAAGTCAGTCAAGTTTAGCGTGACTTTATTTTGGCATTTCTTTTTAAAATCTTGTATATGTTTGAATAGTTAGTAATGATGTCCCAAATATACAAATTAGCGTGTGACATAATCCAGGGACATCTTATGACTATTCAAGTGGGCTTTGTTAGACTTGGGCAGTATCACAGTATTATGGTATACCAGGGTATTCAGATATCCCAACGGTATGTCGGTGAAGATTCTCAGTCATCCAGGTCATGGTAATCATAAGTGCTATATCGTAGGCAACTGGACTTGCTTGCGTTTCTTGTAGACGTTTCGCCTCTCATCCAAGAGGCTTCTTTAGTTCTGATCAGAACTGAAGAAGCTTCTTCAAGAAACGCAAGCAAGTCCAGTTGCCTAGACGATATAGCACTTATGATTCCCAACGGTATGTTTTTCAGTACCGTCAAAAACATAGACAGGCATTGCACATCATGCACCATTAGAGGTCAGTCTCTTCTGGCCTCTGCCATTGGTGGGGATAACGTTACAGGACTGTGAATAGCTGGCTAGCAATGGTAGAGAAAGAACATGGGGAAAACAGCATACTTTCACATCTAATTGGGTGAATTAAGGGTTAATTCAACCAAAGCAGAGTTGGTGATTGTTGGAGCAGTGGATAAACTAACCAAGACGGTTTCAGTGATTTATTTTTTTTTCTGTTGATTTTGAATGAACTATGTATTTATAATGACTTAACAAGACAATTAACTTAAATTCAGAAGGTTGTAGTTCTCTGTTTAAAGGCACTATGTGTAACAATTTCAGTTGTTCTTTGAGACAAACAAATTTTGCAAAAGTGTGTCCTAGCACATGTGTATTTACCTCCATCAGCGTATCTAAGTATGTCCGTAACTCCGAAATTCTCATTTACATATACATTGCGACCGGTGTCTCATCATGTACGTGCGCCATCTTGAAAATACAGGTACGTACAGGGACATACTTGAGAAATACAGTGACGAAAAGCAGCAGCAAGCAGGCTAGTCACAAGTGCCGGTGCATTTGAAAAAAGGCAAAAAGGCAACGTGACCAGTGATTTCAAAAAACGAGGGTCAACATTGGGGTAGCCTTTCCCAGGTGGAGAGAGTTGCTGCAGGAGAATCACAGCTAACAGTGGGTAACAGCTGTAAGCGACCAGCGCCGCTAACAGCACCGCTAACAGCTGTTAGCTGCTGTTAGCGCTGTTAGTGCTGTTAGCGGCGCAGTGTTGCGAGGAGAGGGATGAGGTGTGTGAGGTTGAGCCACTGGTCAGTTGTCAAAAGACAAGACGTGATTGGTTTGTTTCGATTTACACCCGCCCCAACAGTCCTACATTGTAAACACAGCCAGCATGTTGAGGAGGGGGTTTGTCAACTCGCGTCTCGTGTATCTGTGTAGGAGCCTGAATGAATACTCCATGAAGTATCGGATGACATGGTTTCATCAATGTTATCATAGCTTTTTGGTACACAGCGGCTACCGTTGTTGCAATATGCGTTTGAAACAGTGAGGCACTAGAGTGTGCTATCCGTTTGAATGCAATATACGATCTCAACACTAGATGGGAGAAATTCCTACACAGTGCCTGTTTAAGACGGAACATTGAGCTTGTGGAACGCAGCAAAGTTACTATTTAGGCTTTGGGGGATTAGGTAGTCCCGCACACAAATACCGTCATATACTGTATACCCTGCTAAAATTTCAGAAAGATATAAAGGTATGAAAAAATATATATAGCCTAATATAGTCTTTATACTGGCAATGCTGAGCCAGTCACTAATTTTGTCTGTCTGCCATTAATCTCCATAACAGTAGTCCGAATAGTATTTAATAATCATGTTTGAGTGGCAGGTAAACAGTCTGTGTGGAGAGGCAGAATACATCTGCCAAAATGCGATCTTGGAACCCACCGGCTATTGTCTGACGCCAATTAAGCTTTATTTTAGCTTCTTTTTTTTTATTCAACTGCATTCAAATCTGTTTATAGAGATTGGCCAAAGTGACTGGCACATGGAGGAGGAAGTCTTGGTCAGGATATCCGCTTGCCACACTGGATCAGCCCAAAATACTAGCCCCTGGCCACAAAGGCTTAAGATAATAACTGATGGCTTCCGAGAATGGTCTGCCATTTGATGATGAGCAGATAGCTTAAAACTTTAGGCTGATGAGACACGAGACCTGTGAGACTGAACCAAAACAGTAAAGTAGAGGGCCAGCTGTTCTTTGAGTAGACGTAAACAGTAGAGTTGGCTGATTATTTCTCATTGGTTTTTCACTATGAGCGAAATTTGGGTACCATGGTTGATTATTTTCAGTAAAGGCAAAGATAATGAGAACCTGACAGGTATAAATAAGTCCTGTTGGTTGCAGGTTGAGTGATGTGGTATACTTAAGACCCACTGTTATCCTTTACATATCAAGCAGAGGCACATTAAACCTGCTTTAGCTGAACATAGCCCCTACAGCATAGTCTGGTAGAGTTTATGTGAAGGTAATCCCTTCTGTGGTTTTGGATTTAAACCACAATACCTTCCAATCCAAAACTCAAGAGGCTTGCGTCATGATATCATGTTGGGACAAAAACCTTCTGGCATGGAATTTGTTTTATAACTGTTAGAGAATGGATCAAAGTGTTGTCTGTTGTCTGTCAAATGCCTCCAGTCAAATGATCCTTATACAGAAAACGAGGGATCAGATATGGAACGATCAAAGAGCTCCTAAGCGCCCACCCTCACGGGGAACAGAGGCAGAGGAATGTAAAGTCACAGAGGTCAGGTACATGAGGGAGCTCATAAGACTGGTCAGTGTTAAACCCGTAATCTGAGGCTGACTTGTTTGTTTTCGTCCTCTTGTAGGCAGTGTCCACCTCTAAGCCTCCACCTATCCTCCTGATATTTGCCCAACAAGTCACTACCTGCTTTTCCCAGGAGCCCTCAGTTACGTGATTCCTTTGGCCAAACACTCCTGCAAATGCCGTGCAACAGAGCGAGAGATTTCCTTGATCTTTGTGGGAGCAACATGACAACTCAAAACCGGCTCGGTGGCATTCCCTGTTTGCAGTCACAGCAGACATCATTTGTCCCAGACACTGAGAACAGAGCTTCCTGCAACGCCCTGACAGGTGTGAATTTTCCAGGATTTTACAACAACCTTATTACTCATCATCATCATCGCTGCTCTTTTGCCAACAGCAGGCCACCTTGCTGAGAGGTTGTGGGAGTGCGATGACGGTAAGTGTCCAAGCAGACTGTCTGGCACTGTTTCATTAGTCAGCATGCTGTGTGTGTGTGCGTTTAATTACAAATTTACATTAACATTTCCCTCCTCCCACACATTTCCCTACTTCACTCTCCTGTAATGGACAGTTCTTCCTCTTTCTCGTTCTCACTCCGTATCAGTCAATCAGTTCTTTTTCTGACCATACAAATGAGCGAAACCACAACTCTGGCGAACTGTCAGCAAAGCCACATGAGAACGTCAGCTGGTTACTCCTCCTCTCTTCTTTCTCTGCGCAAAGAATAAAAGATGAGACTACAGAGACAATATTTGTACAATGAGCAGATAAAAGTGCAGGCTCTCCTTTGATAATCCCAACATCCTGTCTCCCAGCAAGGCAGGCTTGTTTGCCATCTTCAAATCATCGGAATAGCAAATCCTCATACAATGTCTGCAAATTTAAAAAACTGGCTCCTTGAAGACAAATTAGGAACGGAGAAACACTTTAGAGACTATAAGAGTCTCCTTGCGCTGAAACCCCATATGAAAATAGATTCATATTCACACCTCATACATTTTTTGTAATGTGAGCAAGCATTTAATGTAAGTTGTGAGAAAACAAAAATAATTTTCTTCTTACAAAATCAAAAGTTGAAGAACTTGTTTTGGGCGGCACGGTGGTACAGTGGTGTCACCTCACAGCGAGGTTCCTGGTTCGCACCCGGGGTGGGGAAACCCCTCTGTGCGGAGTTTGCATGTTCCTCCCAGTGTGAGTTTTCAGTGGGTACTCCAGCTTCCTCCCACAGTCCAAAGACACGCAGGACGGGTGGTCTGAATGGTTGTCTGTCTCTCTGTGTCAGCCCTGTGATAGTCTGGCGACCTGTCCAAGGTGTACCCCGCCTCTCGCCCAATGTCAGCTGGGATAGGCTCCCCTACGACCCCTGACAGGACAAACGGTCCTGTGTGACTGAATTATTATTCAAATTTTATATACTTTGCATTATATTTTCGGGTCGTTCATTCGTCTGTCCCATTCTCATGAAGGTGATACCTCAGGATCGCTTTGAAGGAATTTCCTCAAATTTGGCACAAATGTCCACTTTGACTCAAAGATGGACCAATTAGATTTTTGTGGTCAAAGGTCACTGGGACCTCACAAACCACCTTTCTGGCTGATTATGACGACATTTCACTTGAATGTCTTAACAGGATAAAATGATGAAGTGATGACATTTTACACCCACAGTTCAAAGGTCAACTTCACTGTGACATCAAAATATTCTCCAAATACACTTTTCTGGCCATGACTCAGCGTCATAACTGAGGAACTGAGAGAATGACATTTAGTCGGATACTTAATGGGTGACACTAATCTTGGGTGTCTACCTTGAAACTGTGCTGATTGTATAGATCTTCTGTGCTGCGGGGGGGAAGATGTGTGTGAATCATCAGTGTAGCTCCTTTGCAGGAACATATTTACATATTTGAAGCATTGTCATGGCAAAATATGAGTCTAGACAGACAGATAAATGTTGACAGTAACTTGAGTGTCTGGTGGAGGCATACAACTGCGAGGCAGATTTTCTTCTTGTGCGTGTGTGTGTGTTCCACTTCAGTCTCACTTGGTCTTGTAAAACCAGTAACATTAGATGGCTAATATTGACTAATGTTTGTGAACTTAGAATGAACATTGCTGTGACCTGACATGCTAGTGTCACGTCAGCATTAAAAAGCTGAACTTTTGCAGCAGTGAACCAACACCTGTTTTGTGACAAGTTCAGCTTCTATGAACAAATTTGTGCCGTTGACCAATAGCAAACTGTCTTGCCTCTGACCTTTGAGGTAAGGGTAAGCTTGAGGAAGCTTTTATTAGCTGTGTTGCACCATCTTAACCTTCTCTGCTGGATAATAATCTACTCCACAAAAGAGGATCGGTTTGCAGACAGTGATGAGACAGCAGTCAGTAGCACAAAAAAACAATTCTTTAATCCATGATTTGAAGTTATTGTGATGATAGAGACCCGTCGAGCCAGCTGGCTTACTGACAGTTTGCGAAGTTGGTAGCTTGGAAGCTGATTCTGACTGACAAGCAAAGCATGGTCTCAGCTTGCCAGCACGTTAGCAGTTAGCTGAATCACCAACTAACTGCAAATTCACTGCATCATCAACCTAGATAAACTTTGCTGTGACATAGGGGTGATAATTTAGAATTTTTTGCGAGCGATAACTGGCCTTTGTCATCATTAATCCTTAATCATAAAAGGGCTGAAATCTTATTTGATTGTAGAGCTGTGTGTAGTGCTGCAAAGTGCTTTCTTGCCCACTCTCACTCTCTCTCATGACAATACTGCTGCAGGAGTGTGAGCTCCGTTCTGGGGACACTGAAAATCAGCCCACCCCGCACATTCACTGGATTGGGTCAACTGTTAGCATCACACGGCTAATGTTACCCTATGGGTTCAATGACAGAGTCGAGCCATTTCAGTATCGCTGTGAGTTTTTTGGAACCATTTAAAGGCTCAGTGTATGATGTTAGCCGCTGCTTCTGTGTTAGCTCGTGCCAACCAGGCAGATATTGAACTGATTGCTTTCATATAGGTTTCCACCCCTGCCTCTGGGTCATAAGCTTGTTGAGGGGTGCTTGTCTCCCTGGAGGAACATCATGGCATTGTCTTGGTGGCAGCATATTACTCCAGCCTGGGCAGGACCAGACTCCGCTGTCTCACCATCTCTATTTTTAACTGTTTTACCGATAGTATTAATCATTCAAATTTTTTTTATTGTCAGTTAACAGTTAAATGTTTAATTAGTTAAACACCTACTGTGACAGTTTTGGTGTGAGCGGACCTGCTACATTTTAGCATTTAGCATTTTAGCATTCACTTGTAGCCACAGTAGACACTGTTTAGCAAGTTGTAGCCTCACGTTAGTGGTATCAGAAAGTTCCAATTCCATAAACTTAGTAGTTGTATAGTGTCTCTGCATGACGTGACCTGTCACTCAGTTGGGGAGTCATGCCACGTTACAATCTTGTGTTTTCATTCTCCTGTAATAGTGAGCCGACTCATTTGTTTACATTTGGATCACAGCTTGGCATTTAAACATTCATTGAAATCGTCACACCCCACCTAAGCTTAACCAAACAAACATCTTATAACAACACTTTAAATATTTTCAGTATAGTACTGATGTCTGTGATGCTGCCATCTGCTGGATGTACAAGATAGCCATGGAAATGTCAGCGCTGAAACAAAGGGCTGTAGTTGTGGAGAATCTGTGTACATTGTATCCATGGAAATACTGAAGGGCACATTATAATATTTAGAAGATGAAACCTTTGACCCAGACAGACACAAACACTCAGTTATTCTAAAACCAGGCAACACTGTCATTGAGCAAGAGGTAACTCTGCACAGAGTTTGTGTGACTTAACACCAGAGCTGACTTTAGGGACACAGATTTCACAGTAATTATAGTACATGTATCGGTAACCTCTTATTAAAGCACCAGTCAAATACACACACACACACACACACACACACACACACACACACACAGGTCCTGTCACTGTGTCTCCCTGAACATTCCCTCCACAGCTTGTGTTGCTGCCTGTTTGAAAGCGGCTCAGTAATCCTGGATCAGAGAGCACAAAGGGCCCCAGAGTGCTGGTGATGTAAGCACTGTGTCCAGTGCGTACCCCCACTGCTCTCCCCTCTCCCACATGCTGCCTGGGGGGTGAGGTGAGACAGGGAGGAACATCCCTGTTGTGGATGATCCTGAAGACTACAGCCCGACTTGTAAACGGTGATATCGGCAGGCTAACGGCAGCCTGTCTGCTCTGTCTCAGGGGCCTGCTGCTGATGACCTGGGACACAGTGGGAAGGAGAACGTGTTGACCCGACCGCTGTAGAGGAATGTGGCTAAGCTGTGGGGAGTGGTGGATCAGCTCAGTGTGACCAGGAGAACAGACCGCCTCGTTATTACACTTACTGCGCCTTATTCGTGGAAGGCCACGTCGCTTCAGGTGAGTATCACTGGGTAAACATTTACCTAGTGAACGCCTTGGCAGCGTGTGATCTTAAATGGGTGGTGGAGTGTTTGCTGTGAAAGTTATAACGTTGGATGACTGTGCATGTATCCTGCAGGAAACAGAAGTCTGTCGGTCGCGTCCTATCTGAATGTTTTGACCATCATAGGCACTATCGGCTTTGTCATTTGACTGTATGGAAATGTCAGCGCCTCATTGTGTGTGCTTGTAAATATATTGGTGTGCGATCTCTCAGGTCTCAATGGACTTGCTGCAGGACTCCAGTCGGACCATGTGGGGTCTGAACGCCCGCCTGAAGGGCTTCCTGGAGCAGGTTAACAGGCTGCAGGAGGCCAACCAGAGGCTGGAGGCTCAGATAGCCGAGTGGGGTGTCAGGAGCACCTCACACTCCCGGGACTGGTCCCAGCAGGAACAGACTGTCAAGGATCTCCGTACTCAGGTCAGACTCTGTTTGTTAACTACTAGGTGATCATTTAAAGTCACTTGGGCTTTTAAAAATGTTGGAAATTGCACAGCTGTTTGCCAGAACAGTGTTGCAGCTTTGCTGTTGTTTAATGATTATGCTCCATTACATCAGCTCAAGGCCATATTGGCTGGCAGACAGCAGAAGCAGGTGTGTATAATCAGACAGCAAGGACTGCAGTCAAAACAGAGACACAGCGGATTACTAATGTTGCTGACAGCTGCATGCAACATCATGTGAACAGCCTCAAATACATGTTCACTTAAAGACCGGGTAAAGTGGCTTAAGGGCAGTGGCAACTCCGGGTTGAGGAAAACCGCCCCACTGCTGGCGGTGTTACATTACACTGATGAAACCACCATGTATCAACAACTGTTAAACACTCATAAAGTTGTTGTTGAAAGGCTGACAATGCATGGTGGCGAAACATAATAAACATGGGTTTGAGGCTATGAAAGTTGTAAACTACTGTTGATTATTTATGAATGTCATGCTTTTGCACCAGGAGGAACAACAACCTCTTCTTGATTCCTAAAACCTTTTCCAAAACCAACTAGAAATTGAAACTTATTTGTCATTAAGCTAAAAGACACATGTGAGTTCTATAAAAAGAGTTTTGAACCAGACCAATGAAATGCTTATTGTGTATGTTTTAAATGTGTTAAAGGTCCAGTGTGTAGGCTTCAAAGGGACATATTGGCAGAAATTGAATATAATATAAGAAGTACGTTTTCTTTAGTGTATAATTACTTGAAAATGAGAATCGTTGTCTTTTCATTACCTCAGAATGAGCTGTCTATATCTACATAGGGGGCAGGTCCTCATCCATGGAGTCCACCATGTTGCATCACCATGTTGTTCTACAGTAGCCCAGAATGGACAAACCAAACACTGGTAGTCTGCAAATAAGCAGATACACCGCACACAAGAAGACTGAACTGCTTCTTCCTGTCATTTAGTCTTCACTTCGGGTGTTTTGGGGAGGTAGACACCTCTGCAGATAATTTGGTAAAAAACTCTTGAAGTTATCAGAGATAAAAGTTGAGCACACGTTAGCAGGTGCTAGGCTAATGGCCTAGCTCTGACATACCAACCAGCATCGGAGAAACACTGATTTGTAACGTGATTTGTTTTGGAAAGAAGGAGACCTCTGCGGATAATTCAGCTCATGGTAATAATCTCCTGAAAGCCTTGATCTGAAATAAGTTGAGCACACATTAAGTTATCAGAGAGAAGAGGTGAGGCCACATAGCAGGCGCTGGGCGAGCTGAAGGAATTTTAACTGGGAGAAGTTTTAGCTGGTTAAAATTTGCAGTCATCACGGCAATACACCATTGAAATCCCCCTTAAACTGACACACTGCTCCCTTAATGTAAATGCTCCAAAAAAAGAAACACTGGCTGGAAATTATCCAAGACATTTTAGTTATGGAAATGTTGACATCGGATTTGAGAGTCAAAGGGAATAGATTTAATTTTTTTTTAGATTTAAATAGATTATTTTAAAAAATGAAACATTTATATAAGACATGCCACTAACTAAATGAATGCCTTACTAGAAGATACTTTTCCAGACAACTAATCATTGTTACTTTATATTTGTTATTTGGTTTGTGTATTCATTGTATCACAAAGGCCTTAAAAGCATTTAATTGTCTTAAATTCCGATTGGATGGATCTTAATGTTTTAAGTCACCCTGAGAATTTCCTGCATTGGCAGAAAACATAATTTCAACAGGAGAGAAGCATTCAACAAGGGAACAGACTTAACACCTGTATGTGTGCATTTTTCGCCCCTCTGTGCACTTAGATCACGCTGTGAGTCTGCATCATAAAAATAAGGCCTTGCGAGCCAGGCTGCTTGTCAGTGTATTTTTCCGCACAGAGCAGTAAGCACAGAGATGATCATCAGTGTCTTAAGTGCTATATCGTAGGCAACTGGACTTGCTTGAGTTTCTGGAAGACGCTGACAGAGCCATCTACTGTACGTCAAACAACCATTGTTAAACAGAGGAAGTGGCCTACGACACCACCTATCACCCACCTACAATGCGGTCTTGGGATCCCTCCCCAGACGACTTAGGGCCTGTCCCAATACCCACACTTCCCCTAGAAATACCCATGTGCACTTGGTTGTGCACATTCACGTTTAGGCTAGTGGTGTCCCAAAACAGAATTGAGGTAGTGGAAGTGGTTTCTAACACTTAAACCCGCCCTAGATTCCAAGGGAACCCCGACCCACACTTTCAACGAAGTGGAAGATGGAATTTCCCAGAACGCCTTGCGAAGTCAGCAACTTCAGTAAGTTTTGGAAAACAATTTGTTACTGTACAATCAGAATGCAGGCTATACAAACAGACTCATCAGCAACTCGGTTGAACACAGCGTCAAAATATTTAAACAAATCGACTTACCCGAACAAGATCGATCAGAACTAGAAGACGTCGTAGGCGCCTCCTGTTTTCAGCATTTCTTCTCCGTTGATTCATCAGACGGAGAAGAATAAACATAGCACACGCCACAACACAAGTGCCGGAGTCGGCATTTTCAAGCCTGAATGACTACCGGTATTTTGCGTCGCTACTACGCGTGACGTATGCCTGCACGTCTGCCACGCCGATTTGCATGAAGTTGTGTCTCATTTCTTAGGGAAAGATCTCTACCCTAATATTTCTCACTTCCCTCATCAAGGGTTATCTCGCAAACGAGGGCACTCAATACCAAGTGGAAGATTTAAGGGGTAGAAATGGGATTAGGCCTTAACACCCATTCACACCTGTGCCCAGCTAACCATAATAAAACACACGATGGCCAGGTGGGTCAACGACTCACATGTGACTTTAAAGACTCTGAAACTCAGAGAACATGTGACCTCAACAACTCTGTAAGGGTTCACACTCACACAGAGTTTAAAGCCTGCGACTCCACACCAGTCCGGTAGAACTGAAGAAGCCTCTTGGATGAGAGGTGAAACCTCTTCAAGAAACTCAAGCAAGTCCATTTGAGCCTACGATATAGGACTTTAGATTACTGTGACCTGGATGACTGAGAATCTTTACCAACATCATCAGTGTCATTTTGCCTTACTGTTCATTTTAAACTGACTTCAGTGTGTTTACTTGGAAAGAGTATTTTTTTATAGTTTTGGTGTGTATGTCCGTCACAAGTTTGGTCTTAAATCTCATTTAAAGTGGTGTTGAAAAGGTATTAAAAAGTCTTAAATTTATGTTAATCCATGAGTGAGAGGTAACTCTAGTTCAAATGAACTTTTGGAGAGGATTAGAAGCAGGAAGTGCATGTTTCATCACACCTGGGTCAGAGCCAGGGAGACACAGAAACAACGCCTGCTGTCACACACAAAAAGAATGCGGCACTCTTATTTACTCTAAAGGCCAATCCACTTAGGAGACCATTAACCGGTATGGTGATCTCATATGACTTGACTTAACGGTTTTTAACTGCTCCCTGGTGTTTACATCACGTTCTGCATGAGTAAGTGTCACTGACTGACACTTTAATGGCTCTTCTCGTTGCTCAACACGTCACCCAGCTCTTCTCCAAAGTTTGGCTGACGTTCCCATGACTATGACAGACACCAGAGCAAACTCTGCATTGTTCAGTGATCCAGGGGATGCTTCTCTGTTAACATATAGGATTACTTTATTGTTTATCTTAAGAATTTACAGCACAGACTTAATGACTGCCACTTAGCTTAAGTATCTCGTTGATTTACTAATTCACTCATCTCGCTGGGGCTCAGAAACAGGGCAGTGTAATAAAACATGCTCATAATGAGTGTGTGTTTATGATATAAATGTTATGGAATATTCCAGGTTATCTAAGGCTTGCCTTCAACATGGGTGTGTCTCATTCTGAAAGTGTTGGAATAAACAAAGGGATTTAAGGTGTGTTAACATCTTTGTGTGTGTGATAAGAGTCCAGGCGCCACCTTTTTGTACAACTGAACAGAGAGAATCAAATGAAACTGTAAAGAACAGTACAGTTTGGGCCATTTTTACACAAGCCTCTGTACAATTTAGTGACTGCTAATGCTAAACAAATAAATACAGTCATTTGTCAGCTGTGTTGAGGTAAGATATTGGCTTTATTCCACATACAGTATGCATACAGTTTGTACATAGCAAGAGATGAACTCTGTGCACAACACTGATTTGTTCTGAATGTGACTTGTCACACTTTTAACCTCAGTTTCCCCAAAAATAAAAACAAAATTTGATAGCAACAGCCAATTTATTGTGCTACAAACCAGAATAGTTCTTACTACATGATTTTTATCTGATTATAGAAGATAAACAAGTTGAGAGAGTGACAGTGTTATGTATTCTTGAGATATCACTATGATTCCCATTTTTCCAAAATATCGTAGGCTAATAATGACACAGCATGACTACCTCAATTTAATACAAAAGTTCTGGTGTGCTCGACACCTTTGGCTCATCACAGCTTTTTGGTGAGTGGGTGAATCTGCGAGACACAGTTGTCCCCGTTCTGTCAACAGAGACAGCTCATTCAGCAATCACATGTGGTGAGGTTTAATGGAGCAGTAATTCAGGATAAAAAAGGAGGCAAAAAATAATGACAGTTTTGACTTGGTGTGTAGCTAGCTTTTCTACACAAGCCCTTAATGCACAAAGGATTTATTTCATTACCAAAATATGATGTAATGCTTTTAAAGGGGCTATATCACACTTCCAAGAACAGAGCTGGGCTTTCAGTCCAATTTGACATAGTGGCCAAACATGGAATTACAACTTCCAGGTCCGTCACATGATGCCATAGGGCCCAAAAACAGTTTTTCCCATAGACTAACATTGTGAAAGAGACATCTGTGAATAAGTGGTTACATATTTTTGAGCATCACAACCCCCACAATATGACTCGTTTCAGGATTGGGATTTGATCCATTCAGTCTGATAACATTTCTGAAGTTCAGAAGAGCCGAACGATTGAATCATTTTATCCCCTGTCAAGTTAGTGGAGGGCTAAACGAGCAATTAGCTGCTCATAAGTCACTAGCATGCACTATGTGCCCAACAGTTTGGGGGCTCTGAGAAATTTTACACCTCAGAGATCAAATGTTCTTGGCTTCATGCATCACTCAGCAACATTTCTCTTTATATTTTTATGGAGGCAACTGAGTTGGGGGCTGTCAGCTAACGGTGCTAACTCCAAAAATAGTGCTAAACAATGGCAACAGTGCTGATAGAGCTAACGGTGTTAACTGGGTGGGGGAGCAGAGGGTGAGCACTGTGCTTCCCTAACGCCCTCTTGATATCAGCGGTAACTACCATGAGCACAGTGCAAAGCAGCAGCGATGAGCTAGCCAGTAGGGTGCACACATGTGGTCGGACCGGCTTACCACAACAAACCACAGTGAGGCTCATATTGCAATGCACACAGAGGGAGTGTAGTTTAATTCTCTGCCCAGGACGCCATTACTCCGCCATATCTTTAGATAGCAGATGGTGGTTTGCTGCTATATTAAACGGTATCTACCTGGATCTTTAACCAGCACCTATTTCCCCATGTTTTGTGTCTAAGTGACCAATCAGAAAAGCAATTTTTGCAATTGGTCTAGTTGTTTTGCCACTGACAGGCTCAGATTGTTATTATACATGTCTAACAACAGTATTGAAAGGATCCCTACAGAGACTGACCTCTTTGTTAAAGAGTGAGATCCTTTTTCTTTAGCCAGAAACAGCCCAAAAAGCACTATACTCAAACCAACCAACCAGGCTCCATTTAAAAAAGAATGTAATTTTATCATCATAAGATACACATCTTCATTTGTCTCTCCACTGTTTCATTAATCACCAGCTCTGGTTTGGTTGAAATAAACTCATAATTCCCATAGTTAGATGTGAAAGTATGTTGGCTCTATACATGCTTAAATTACTGTTTATTTAAATGGAGTCTGGTGTGTTTGCTGATGGCCCTGTTTCTGGTTAAACAAAAAGGATCTTACTCTTTAACAAAGAAGCTGACCTCTGTAGGGATCCTTTCCACAAGTTCTCAGACACTTTAAATAAAAATCTGAGCCTGTCAGCGGCATAAACAAGCACTTTTAATCAATCAATCAAACACGTCCTTGCCGGTTTCGTCGATAAGGCTGCAGCAGTCTCACTCAATACATGGGAAACATGGACAAATAGGGTCGGGGTTGGAAAATACCGAAATTACCCTTTAATACTCTGAATGTTAATGTTGAATGTCTTTGGTACTCAGCTTACATATCCCAGGAAGACCTGTGCCTCCCCTGAAAGCTAATGAGCCAACATTAGGTTAGTTTTTGGTCCTCATACTTAAAACTTGCAGAAGCTTGAATCATCTAAACAGGAATGGCACGTATGAACTGAATTGTACTGTATGTTAATATAGTATCCAACTAATTTCTCACAGGACAAAAGTTGTATTTAATTTAAGCTTAACTAAGCTTATTCCTCCAGTTGTCCTTGTTTAAACAATGACACGTCAAAATGTCTGCAGTGGGAAAAAAGCCTGCAGGGGAAAAACATGGCCTCCTTCAGGACAAGTAAACAAGCGATCTTTATTATGTTTGTATGGAAGTAGTAAAACATATCACAATATAATAATGTAGGATAATGTTTGAGATCACATTTCTAACTATGTCACAGTACAATTTCTGATGAAGGACTTACAGTTTAAAATATCGCTTGTTGTTCCCAAAAACAAAGTTACTATTTTTGCAGACCCACCCAAATGCCTCAGCTCCGACCAAAGTCACTGTGACAGCTGTAGAGTCACATATTGTTTTTGCATCTTCTGTCTAATCTAAT
The DNA here is from genome assembly GCF_006386435.1 of Epinephelus moara. NCBI lineage: Eukaryota > Metazoa > Chordata > Actinopteri > Perciformes > Serranidae > Epinephelus > Epinephelus moara. The sequence goes on along the minus strand of NC_065510.1, from coordinate 14,045,193 downwards.
GTTATTGTATCTTTGTTTTTGCCAGGTTGGTAACCTGCTGATGGAGAATGCCCAGCTGGCACTGCAGTCTGACAGCATGAAGTCCAGAGCTGCTGCCATCCAGGCCAGGTCAGCTGTATTTGGCTGTAGTTTTCCTGAAAGCTCTAACACTCCTCTCCCTCAGTCAATACAGGGCTTATTGTTATTATTATGAGTATATTAGGCCTGAGATGGCATCCCACAGACATGTTATGCTCATTCATACAATTTATGTCCAAAATGATCAGGTGCAGAGTAGAGGAGTGAGATGCATCTATCTTAATTGGTGACATAGTTAAACATGTAAAGAGAAGATGTGGAATCATCATTATTGGCCCATAAAAGCATCACAGGATACTAAGCATGGATGTAGAATAACTATTAAAGACATCCTGTTTTCATCCTGCTGCAATGCTTTTCCATTCCTCTGTTATCTAACTCAGACCAGTTCCCGCTCCTGTGAGCCAACCTGCATACAAATCCAGGCCAGGCTTTGTGCCGTGTCGGCACTTTCACTTATGTATTGATGCAGAGTGACACCGAGCCCCCCACCCCCCCACCCCACCCTCAACACACACACACACACACACGCACACCCTCCACTGTTAGCCATTAACCCCTGAAGGACAGCGACGACACGCTGCAGCTTGAAATAAAAACACCTGTTCTATTTATAGCTCCACCTGATGTGTCTCCTGACTAGCTGAGTGTCTGTGAGACTCTGGACTCTGTTTATGACACAGTTAAATGATGTCAAGGTCTTTTTTATCCTTTCTCTTGTAGTTTTGATTTTTGCAACATCCTCCTTCACTGCTATGCACCATCTTTAAACTCAAACCACAATCCTCAGTCACCTTAGAGGATACTCTCTAGCTCTTATCAGAAACCCCCTACCCCCTTTCAAGAATTTTGAAACTGGTTTTATCCAATGTTCAGATTTCTGTTCAGAAATATATGCAGATTAGCACATATTTAATTAAATAATGTCTTATATGCATATTTAAACATAAACTTCAAAGAAAACTTGCAATACAAACAATAATTGTCAAGACATAAGTGATCAAATAGGAAGGTTTCCAGGTTGACATCTATTAGTTAAAAATTTTCCTCTATTCACCTGCTGTGTTCCACTTAAACTGAGATTTTGGCAGGACTGAGGAATGCGTCAATATTTCAGGAAAGGAAAAACTTCCCACTTGACTTTGATCTGCGCTCTATTTGAATAAATGTATTTTCTCTGTGTTTATTGAAGGATTCTATGTAATTGAATTATATGACATAGTTAAATGATTAACACTGATTGGGTCTCAATGAATAGCCTTGGCTGTTGACTTCATATCACAGGTGTGAGACCGAGGAGGTGAACACCAGGCGTCTGGAGCAACAGGTTGCTCTGCTCAGGGAGTCAAAGAGGAAGGCGGATCAGAACAGCATCACGCTGCAGGCAGACCTTCGGCACTCCATGACAGAGCTGCAGGAGATGCACCAGGAGTTTGAGGTCACTAAATGTACTGCCTGCAAAAGCTTGATACCTTTCCCTTTCTTTTTTCTCTTCCAACTCATGCGTCTGCCTGTGTCACTGTGCCTGTCTATCTTTAAAGCACCCTTTATTCACTCAGACAAAGAATACAAAAGACTTAACAATGACGTCCTGCCAGTTGAGTTCATGTCTCGTCATAAGATTGGGAGAAAAAAAGATTGTTTATACAAATAGGATTGCATTTGGAGCCCTTTGTGGAATTGAAACGTTCACTTGGTGTGCTCCAGCGGCCTTGGGAGCAATATTGTCAGGAGCATTAGCTCTTGGTACGCTCATGAAAGTCAAAATGGTTTCAAGTGAGGGGCCAGAAACATTGATGATGCCTCTAATTGGCTCACAAATGGAGGATAATCCAGCACCTGTGAGGCAAAGTTTAGGGGAGCACTTACAGTGTTTTTGGGGCTAGAGACAGTGGCAGGACAGACTTAGATGTCATGGGCATTGGAGGAAATTACCTGAATAATTGGAAGATGGTGTTGGACTTCTTTATGGCTGGAAGTTGAGCAGTTTATTGGACCTAGCATCGACTATGGAGCCAAACTTATAAAAGGATTGGTCTCTCTTCTACTCAGGAGTTTTACAGAGAGAGAGCCACTCACAAGCCTCAAGCGGCCTCTTGTAGTGGGCGATAAGGTGTCTAAATGTGACATCTAACAGCAGCTTGCTTGTTTTTGGAGAGGGTGAGGGAGTTTGTGTAGAGGGCTTTGCAAATTAAGTACCACTGTGCACCTTAAACACTAATGTTAGCCATGACTGAGACACCTGGAGGACAGTGATCAATAGGAATAGTCTCTCCTGGTGTGATTCCTGGGTTAGCAGAGGACTGGTCATATCGAGGAGGAGCAGTTTGGATCAGGACAGTTTGGACAAAAGTTCACTGACTGACATTGTAGTTGTTCCATCAGAGCTGAGGTTATATATTCCTCTCTCTTTGGTGATGACATGCTGAGATGTTCACTAACCGGCAGGTGATGGTGAGTTGAATCAGATGGTGGGACTGCTGGACAGGCCTGCTTGAAACTTATATCTAGTGAACGTTTGCTGTAGGTCTTGTTCTAATAAAGTTATTCGTGCAGTAATGGTGGCCGAGGCAACCATACAAGGTGCCACCTGCGACTCAGTTTTTAGCTCACTCGCACACCAATGGAACAGCCATTTGGTAGCATTTTGGGGCTCAGTATGTTGCCCAAGGATACTGTGACTTGGAGGAGCCGTGGCTCGAACCACCGATCTTCCGATTAGTGGACAACCCGCTCTACCTCTAAGCCACAGCCACCCAAGTGTGTGAGCGTGTGAGTGAGTGTGTATGTGTTTGTGAAACTGAACAGTAAATTAGCCATGCAAGTAGCTTGACTCTCCACAAGTCGGAAATAGATCATTTGGAGTCGGCACTTCCGACTACCAAATCTTCCACCCTTAGTTTGGAGAAGCAGGCAGGAGTACTGCCACAGAAGCTATTGTGGACAGGGGCAGCGGAAAAACATATTTCAGCCACCTAAAAAAAAACAATATCAATTTAAGTGCATGCTATATTTAGAATATTTTTACTGCTTTACCTTGATGGAGAACTGAAGCCATTATATTGTTCTCTTGAAAGCCAGACTCCATTGAGAAAAACAGAGATTTAACATGGCTGAACACAGGAGCTGCTGATCCACCACTGCCTCGATCAGTTATTCTGTGTGTGTTATTGAGTGACTTTGGGGATTAGAAGAGTTAGTAAACTCACACAATAACACAAACAAAATAACCGATCGAGGCAGCGGTAGACCAGCAACTACCATGTTCAGTGAGCTTAAATTGCTGTTTTTCTCAATGGAGTCTGGTGGGTTTGAAGAGAGCAAAGACAGGAAACTGAAGCCTTTAAAAACTTCCATGTTGAAAAGGGCTTTCTGCAGTAAAGTAAAGTGGTGGAAATAATCTCAATATAGCATACACTGAAACTCTTATTAACTTTTTAGGTGTTACTTTTTTGGTGAGTCTAAATGCATTTCGTTGCTGCCCCCCATCCACAGCAGTGTATTGGTTAGCTTCTGTGGCAGTTTGTTTCTCCAAACTAGGGGCATGCTGATTGCCATCTACTGTATTTAACACTCTGACTATAAATAACTACCATCATACAACCCCATTCCAAAATTCTGGAATTATGCCATTAAGTACAGGTTCACAAATTTGTCCCCAGAGAATGAGGGAAAGGACTTTTGAGATGCTGACTGTGACCAGACAACTGGATTGTGTGTGTGTGTGTGTGTGTGTGTGTGTGTGTGTGTGTGTGTGTGTATTCGCTACATTTCACAGCATCCAACAATTCCTCATCCCTTTACCCTGACCTCATCTGCCCCCTCTCTCTTCCCCCTTTCCCACCTCCTCCTCTTCGTTTCCTCATTCTTGCTGACTAATGCTCCCTAACTTTTATTGTCGTTTCCTGCATACAACACACACACACGCATCTTCACACATGTAGGGCTCAGTACCTGATTCGTATGTTTTCTCCTGCCTCTGCATTGCGTGGGCTGCCTCACAGCTCTCTGCCCCACACACACACTCAAACACACACACACACATCACTCTTGCCCTCTTTTTCTCCTTCACATTCAATCACTTATTCAGTCACAAACAAGTTTCATCTGCCTTTTTGTCTTGTTTTTATCTTCTCACTATTGACATCATTCTCCTCTCACCCTTCCTCTGTCTCTCTTTCTCTCTCCCTCTCTCTGTCCCCCCCTCCCTCCCCCTTCTGATCCATCTGGTTGGCTGTTTGCAGGCAGCCCGGGCTCTGCAGCTGCAGCAGGCCGGCTCCTGTGATGCTCTGTTAGCAACGGCCACAGCAGCAGCAGGAGGGGAGGAGGAGGATGGCACAGGGATGGAGCTCACCCAGCTCCTCGACCGAATCAGAGCGCAGTGCGACCAGGGCAGACTTCCCGGCCTGGGCGAGAGACACCTCGGCCTGGGTGCCGTGTCAAATCCACTCCCCGGCTTGGTCGGGCCCAGCCGCTCTGGAGCAGCAGCAGCAGCAGCATCCAGAACACACGGAGTTCTCAGTGAGGTACGCATCCACTCCTGCATCTTCACTTATCTTTTTTTTCTCTCTATGCCTCTCTCATGTTGTCCTGGCCCGCAGCCAGGCAGACACACCCTCAGACCAACTCCAGGCTGTCCCACAGGCAAGGCTGAGTGATGTATATTGAGTTAAATGGTTATTGTTTGTTGACTGTGGTGAAAGGCTGGAGGGTTACAACTCACCGTGTGTGTCTGTGTGTGATTGTCTCCTCACTCCCTTCACCTTCTCACTGTTACACACAATTACAGTATTGTGTTACAGCACCAGCTACTACTCTGAGTGAATGATCCCTGATCTTCATTAAATATTTATGAGCCAAATTACAACCTCAGCATTCTCATTTACGAATCTTGCAAACATTTGCATCCTTTATCTACGATAACAGCAGCATTTTTCATTTCAAAGTAAGAGCTTTTCTACTGTTGTTTCAGCCTGACTGTCCTCCTTTTTATTATTGTGAAAGAAAACGCAGTCTGGGTGCCTTGTCTTACCCCAGTGTTCCTGAGCCACAGCACAATGACTTTGGTCTGACAGCAACAATAAAGTGCCTTGGCCGAGGGCTAAGAGCTACCACGGTGCTAAAATGGAGCAGGTTTTTTTGAAATGTCGTTGTTTACATCTGAGCTTCTCTGTCTCTACCACTGAAGTAACTGTTACACAACGCTGCAGTCCAGCCTGCATGACGTCCATAATTATCACAGAGGATATTTGCCTTAAAATAGTGCACTGTCTCTTTCAGAATAAGGGCTTTCCGAGCATATTAACACGCAATCAGCTGGATATTATTATGAACTGACACAGGTAAAAGTTGAGTTGTAATGTTAACTTCATGAGTTGATAAAGTCTAAACTACAATGTAGAGTCAAAATGCTGATGCAGGCAACAAAACTACCAACACTACAGGACCTTCATCATTAAATCCACTACTCTTTTTAATCTTAAAGGTACACTGTGGAGCTTTTTTTTGTAAATAGACAAAAGTTGTGTGCCTTTTGGTTATACCTTTCTTCTGTAACATCATGTGATTGTATGTTGTCATGCTTCAACTGTCTGTGCTGACTGTCTGCTTCTGCTACGTCCTCGAAAATGTGACTTTTGCTTGTCGTGTTTCAACTGGTTGTTTGCTCATTATTGTTTTGTGTTATTGCCTGCTTTTTACATGTCCTACTCTGCATGATGCTGCTGTATCTATAAGCTTTCCATCCTGTTTTGCTTGTGTGTTTTATTTGTTGTTTTAATGGCCAGTTTAACACCAGGCTGAGGAAGGATAACATTTAACAATTAGCCTTTTGGCTACACATTTACAGTGATGTTGATTTATGTGCACTGTCCCGGATAATAAACACATAAATAAAAACACATTGTGTGTATCCTTGAGGTCATGAATGTGCTCAACTCATTTCCTTCATCATAAAACATTTGCAAAGCTGATTTTCTGCATTCTTTGCTTTCATGTTTGCGAGCTTGTAGACTTCCTCCCTCCCCTTTTTGGCGTGTTGCTTTGTTTCTCAGTGGATGCCAACTGCTGATCTGTAAAATAGTGTGAAATCAGTGGCAGCAACATATGTTGTGTCGTGCATGTGTGCCCTGAGGCATGTGCACTATACAAACAAAACAGGCCCACCTGGAAAAACATTGCTCTATAGCACTACTAGTGGTCAAAACAGGAAGAGGCTCAGATAGAATCTACATAATGGGTCATAATAGAAAAATCAGATCAGTAAAAATATACACAAAGATATAGACACCAGTAGTCTGTCAAAGTTAGACCAGTGATGTATGAAATATCACCTGAGATCAGTTCTGGAATTAAGTACAACACAAGCACTGTACTTAAAGGTATACTATGCAGGATTTTCCTAGCAAGCTCATACAACTCATACAATAGTAATCACTCTCAATCATCACTATAAGTGTGTGGTGGTGAATTTATCTGCCATCTGCCTGTATATTCTTCTTATTTTGCTGTGCCGTTCCTAGGCAGAGCAAGCACGTGAGGTCTGGACTTTATACAAAGGTAGTGACCAGGCGCCAGACCATGAGCAACACGCATACAAGAGGAAGCTACGGACATCACAACACAGCAAATATAGCAAGGCAAAATGCCAAGTAGACAAATCTAGGGTTAACTTTCACTTTCACTCTTGCCGCTATTGTTTATATACAGTAGCCAATAATTCCTGCACAGTATAGTATACCTTTATGTGCAATGTGAAGCTATTTATACTTTACATAGTATTTCCATTTTATGCTACTTTACACGCCTACTACTACATTTCTGAGAGAAGTGTTGTAACTTCTTTCTCACTTTTTAATAAATTTGACAGCAGTAGATATCTCTACGTGCTTGTGACAGCTGTGGCTAAGGTATGCTTTGCGGTTTTCTGTCTGTCTCTCCCATTCTTGTGAACATGATACCTGAAGAAAGCCTTTAGTCAATTTTCTCAAATTTGGCACAAACGGCCATTTGGACTCAAGATGAACTGGTCAGAATTTGGTGGTCACAAGTCGCTGTGACCTCACTAAACACCATTTTGGACATAACTCAAGAATGAATGCATGAATTATGACAAAATTTAACACAAATATTGTATAGGATATGATAATGTAGTGATGATATTTTATGTCCAAATTTCAAGGGTCAGCTTCACTGTGACATCATATTATAGTGTAAAATACCTTTCTGGCCATTACTCAATGGCATAACTCAAGAACTGAGAGGGGAAACATTTGGTCATATACTGAATTAGTGACACTAATCATGACACTGTGCGGTGAAGATGAGTGTGAAGCATCTGTGTTCTTTGCAGCATCATCCACATCTGAAACATTGTCAACTACCATGGCTATACATATACTATATAAGTCTGGACAGACACGGATGTAAACTGTAACTTGACTGGTTAGCAGAGGCATGCAACTGCGAGGCAGTAATTTAAGTTAAGATTTTAGATACAAAACATATGATCAGAAAATAAGATGTGATGCACTGTTATAGATTATACTCTTGGATATGCTTTGTCATATTTTGTATTTGCTCTTTTTATTTATTTTTTCATATATTTTTAAAAAATATTTATTTATTATTCAATTATTTTATTATTTTCACTTTTTTTTCCCTTCTTCTTTTATCGTACATTGGTATTTGAGGATGTTGTGATTTGTACAATACTCGTTGGACAGGTGATAATGATTTGGTAGTCAGGCCTCTGTTCCTCAGAGTTGATCTCATTTAATTAGTGGCACCAGCTGACAGTGGCAGTGGCACTGATGATCGTCAAGGACTGAAACATTTGCTGCCGTTTTATAACTTTTTAATTCTATTTTTTGTACTTTTTTAGCACCCTTCTTTTGGTGTATGGATGTTCCGAATAAATTGCCATTTTCTGGCATTGATCTCAGCCTGTGAACTTTTTTTGTGGCTGTCCAGCTCAGTTGAATTGGTGTGTGGGTATTTCTTCTGCGAACCTCTGTCGATTGTCTATTTTACAGAAGCACCCAAGATAAACTTTTTTGTTATCCTAAGTAGGCGCAGTTTCACAGCAGCCCTAAGACTTTGTTTTGGATTAAACCACCAAACAGTATATAAAGTAGTTTAAATAAGCTCCACCACTTATGGTACATATGAATTTGTTAATATAATATATAATAATGTAACACTGTGACAGGAGCCATTCTGTATAATATGTAGGCTACTTTAACTTTTCAGTTTCAGTAAATAAGGACCTCTTCCATCACTGCCTGAGACAACAGATGGAAAATAATTTTCATTGCCATTGACATCCAACTTTATCCAAGTGTTATCAGTAATGAAGAGTTAATGTAGGATCATCTCTGCCTAAATTTGCTTGTTATATATTTCCCTATTAATTAAAATATACTTTATGCATCGAAGAGAAAACGAGAACCACTGGAGTAATAAATTAAACAGAGAATAACTCACATAACTTGAGTCATCTTCTTTTGTTTTTACTGTCAAAATATTGTCATAACTGTGCTGAGACAGCTTCGCCGCTTCACTGCGTTTGAACGGGGGCGAGGACGGAGGGTGTGAGGCGCCTAACAGCTGTACAGTGTGTCAACACAGCTTGTACAGCTGTGTGTACACGCAGGCCTGGGTGTCTACTCCGCTATCTGTTTACCTAAACTGACACACAAACTTCCAGCAGCACCACCTGTGGCTGCTTCTCCTGTTACCAATAAGGTGTGTGTGTGTGTGTGTGTGTGTGTGTGTGTGTGTGTAAGTTTTTCTTATCAGGCCTATTTGGTTTATGTAGTGCCGATATTAATTCCAAGAATCCACACACTCTCATCTACAACACATTACATGCACATTTTTGGGTTAGAAAAACAGTTCCTCCCTTGTTATCTCATGCAGTTGGAGTTTACTGAATTTAAAATGAGACAGCGTGTTTGAATGGTTGTGTGAGACAGTGGCTTTGGTGGTGGTGTTGGGGTTCCTGTGCCTATTCTAACGTCTGACCCCTGTCACCTCACCCAGGAAGAGGCAGCATGGACGCAGGTGAGCCTCGGCGGCGCTGCCCTGAGAGAGGCCCGGGCCGAGCTCGCTGAGGCCAGGAGGCAGTGGCATTCCCTGCAGGTGGAGATCGAGACCCTGCATGCCATGGTAAGAAAGCGCACGTCATCTCGTATCACCACGGCCAACTCCCCAACTATCACACTGATAACAAGTCTTCCACTGCAAGTGGCAGACTGCATGTGTTTATTTTGTAGAATAATTTTAAGATTCTAGTAATGACAATTTAAAGACACAGAATATTAGTAACATAAAATATAGCATAACATGCTGTAAAGCTATACGTGTTAGCCCATTATCTACAGTGTTTTCAAACATAGCTTTTCTACATGCAAGTGGGATGCTGAATCAGTAAGTTCATATGAATATTTTATCTTTATTAATGTAAACTTATACATGACGACTGGTAATATATTTCAGTGAGGTTTTGGAGGCGGGCAACTCTAGCTGTCAAATGTGTCACAGAGAAACTGACACCATATTTAACTCAAAAAGTTTTATACATTTACACGTATTAACTCGAAGGACTCAGCTGTGCTTTGAGCTTAATGCTAACAGTAGCTAGCATACAGCAGGTATGCTTAAAATATGACAGTGTACTGTACACCATAAACCATGAGTGTCCTTTTGGCTCAACACTACAGACACCTTGGTTGAGCTCTCAGCAGCTGGGCAAAGGAGGGCATGGCCAGACCAAACTAACCAAAAAAATTGGCAATGTTGGTCATGGGAAACCAGTGAAGGACGATGCCTCTTGTTTTTTAACAATTACACTATGTACAGTTAAAACATTAATAGGTTCTATGCACTTCTTTAAATTCAATGTGGAGTTATTAAAAACATAATAACCTTTCATTATCCTAATAGCTTTTGTACTATTTGCTTTTCAGGAGAAAGGCCTGGAGAGCTCCCTACAGAACACCCAGCGGCTGTACTCCACCCAGCTGCAGGACCTTTCCCAGGTGATAGCTGGGCTGGAGAGCGAGCTGGAGCAGGTGAGGAGCGGGCTGGCCACCCAGCGTCAGCGCCACAGCCAGCTCCTCAACACCAAGATGAGGCTGGAGCGAGAGATCGGCACTTACCGACGTCTGCTGGAGCGTGAAGAGGGCAGGTGAGGGCAAGGGTCAGAGAAAGGAATGAAATCGTCACAGGGAGCAGGAAACAATTCTTCAGTTGGGATTTAGTGGTTTCTGCGTCAGCCAAGAAACTAATTAATACTGTGGAGCTGAAAAGGTTTTCCCAGAGCACTCAGGCGGCTTTACAGACTGTGAAAAGGAACAGTGGAGCAAAATAAAAAAGACAGCACATAAATACTCATATTGATATAGCAAATTGCATATAAAAGGCAGACTACACACACAATGTATCCTCATTTAACGGTTCATAGGATATCTTATGAACATTTTGTATGGTATCTAATGAATAAGCTAGCGTCCCTCAAAGGGGGTCATCACATTACATAAGTAACATTAAGTTACGTATTTAAGGTAAATTTACGTAGGTTAGGTATAGGCAAGTAAAGTTACACTGGTTAGGTTTACAAAAACAGATTTGGTTGGATGTTGTCACGGTTCATACTTACTTTGTCGTCTTGTTACGTACTTAACGTAAATCTACAAACTTAGCGTAAAGCTACGTAGGTTAGGTTAAGGAAAAGAAACATGGCTGGGTGTCATGTTACATACATAACAGAAAGTTACATAGGTTAGGTTTAAGCAAGTGTCATCAAATTATGTACTTTACGTAAAGCTACAAATTTAACTTTAAGTTATGTAGATTAGGTTTTGGAAAAGAAACGTGGTTGGTTGTCGTCATGTTACGTACGTAACGAAAAGTTAGGTAAGTTAGGTTTGGCAAGTGTCATCATGTTATGTACTTAACTTAAATCTACAAACTTAACGCAAAGCTACGTAGGTTAGGTTAAGGAAAAGAAACATGGCTGGGTGTCATGTTACGTACATAACAGAAAGTTACATAGGTTAGGTTTAAGCAAGTGTCGTCAAATTATGTACTTTACGTAAAGCTACAAATTTAACTTTAAGTTATGTAGATTAGGTTTTGGAAAAGAAACGTGGTTGGGTGTCGTCACATTATGTACTTAACATAAAGTTATGCGGTTTAGATCAAGTGTCTTAATGTTAAGTTACAAACTTAACGTGAAATTACATAGGTTAGGTTTCGGAAAAACACATGGTTGGGCGTACTTAACGTGAATTTATGTAGGTTAAGTTAAGGCAAGTGTCATGTTATGTAGTTAACGTTAAATCACGTAGGTTAGACAAGCGTCATCATGTTACATACTCAACATAAAGCTACAAATTTAACATAGAGTTACGTAGGTTAGGCTTAGGAAAAGAAACACGATGACAACCTACTTAGGACAACTTAACATACTCAGCGTTCACTTGGTTTCACACGGGACACAGCACCATTTTCTTAAACATTCCTTTATATAGCTGTCAAACAGATAATATCATGTGTTGTGACATGTAACAACAGTGGTGGGAAAATGACAAGAAATTCTAGTAATTTTTTACGTACAAAAAAGCACGAATGATAAACTAAGTGAAGATGACAGACTTTCAACCAGTGATTCACTGCCTAAATATCTAGCTCTGTCTTGAAGCAGAGAGGTTGATAGAATCCAGACAGTCGACTTGTCTTTGTCTGCTCTCACAACCCTTTCCCTGCCAGCATCAAGCTGTTTTATGAGGGAATATTCCAATCTTGTGGCATGGCCTTTAATTATCGTAGACATCTCACATGCAGCTCCTTTGCAAATTAGCGCATTGGCTGCATCAGCCATGTGTTTGTCATTTTATAGTTCGAGGAAGTTAATTTGTTCGCCAGGTTACAGACAGGTTGGAGTGCTGCCTTTGGTTTTCCTCTTGTCTTTAGATTGAAGACGCTTTCAGTTCAGGATGTGACTTTGACTGATGTCATTGATGCAAGGAGAGACAGGACGTGGGATCTGAGATTTGCATTGTTTATTCATGTTTGAATTGGGTGGGACAAAACAAAGAGATGAGAGCGTCCTCATACATCAATAAAAATGACTCTTAGTAAAAAATAAAAGGCACAAAAGATAATACTGAAAGGTCAGAGCACGATACTTATCTATCATCTTTTATCCACCCAGGGTCTTGTTCAGGCTGTGCAAATTAAGTTCATATATGTGAACGAGAGAAGGAGTAGAAAAGCAGGAAGAAAGGAGGATTAAATAAGAGTAAAGGGATCAGGCCCCGAGAAGTGTGCCAGGATTTGAAGCCAATTTTACATAGTGGCCAAACTGTTTAACTACAACTTCCAAGTCTGTCATATGATGCCTTTGGACCCAGAGAGCCTTTTCCCCACAGACTTACATTGTGAAAGAGACATCTGTAACTCAGTAGATACATTTTTTTGAGCATCAGAGCTTCTTGTATAATGACTCATTTCACTACTTGAATTTTATCCATTCTGTCCGATAACATTTTGATTAAATTAGATAAATAAGAATAATTAAATAAATAAATTCAAGTTAGTGGGGCTCTAAACTGGAAGTCTCTATTGTGCTAGTTCTATGGGCCCAATGATGCAGAAGATCTGGGTAATTTTATACCTGCAAAGTCAAACTGTTTTGCATAACTGAACAGCATCCACAGGAATGAACGGGGCCCTGCCTCCAACACTGTATCCAGTTCTCCACACATCTATGAAAGGGACAACAAATAGATATATGCTGTAAAATGAAATTCTCAAGAATTGAATACACACACACGTACAAAAACAAACATTTGAGCCAAATTTCTTGGAAAGCCTTTCCAAAGCCTATGCAGAAAGCCTAAGGCAGAAAGAGCACACCTCTCCGCCCCTCCATGCACCTTCGTGGAAAGCCTTAAGGTAGAAAGAGCACATCCATGCACCTTCGTGGAAAGCCTTAAGGTAGAAAGAGCACACCTCTCCGCCCTTTGATGCACCTTCGTGGACAGCCTTAAGGTAGAAAGAGCACACCTCTCCGCCCCTCCATGCACCTTCGTGGAAAGCCTTAAGGTAGAGAGAGCAAACCTCCCTGCAGCAACAGCAGGAAAGCAGCAACAATAACCCCCCGGGAACAGAACAGAGCAAGCAAACAGACAAACATTGACAAACTGAAATTATATTGATAAGTCAGACGCAGCGTGAAAAGGAGGAGCTGGGGTGGAGGCAGGTGGCAAAGCAGCTTGCAGAGGAAGCAGCAACAGTAGGCAGGTGGCACCATCCCCGCTGGAAACACAGCGATGTCTCAGTTAAAAACAACTGCATTTCATGGCACCATCCCCGCTGGAAAAACAGCAAAGCACTGCTAGAAAACAACCACTTTTGTTATTTGTTGGTCTTGAACAGTAGTCTACAGCAGTCTGCACCTTGGCCGGTGTCTTTCCTAAGTGTTACGCCATCCACTATCCCCTCTACCTTCCGATAACAAAGTGAGCTCATATACTTTGTCACTTTAGAAACATTTATATGATACGTATGAAACACCACAAATCTTGTTTTTCCACTTACACTGTTGCCATCATGGAGGCTACCAAAATGAAACAATACAAATCAGAACCCAGCAACCTGCAATTAACAATATCGAACTGGTGTGTTAGTGTGATGAAGTTTAATATGAGACACCCTCTTCTGTCAGGTAATTCCAATGAATCACTGCTATATGGACCATGTGATGTGTCACCTCTTTGTGGAGGTACCTAGCACACTGATCAGATACTCAACGGTGGGGCAAGAAAACGCTGCTAAACCTGTCTGCTGACTGGTCAAGAGACCCCCCCCCCCCCTACATTTAAGAGTACTGTCTGCAGTGGAAACACTAAACATGTCTAGGGTTTAGGTACATGTCTGTATAGGTTACATCCTGGCTCTAAGGGCATTATTTCAAAGTGTTCAGTGGAAACATGGCTTTAGGCTGGTGTGGGCAGACAGTCCCATTGTGCTACAGACTATGTAAAGGTGGAGTGAAAGGCTTGGGGGGGTTCAGGGAGGTGTTTCTGCATTTCCTGTCTGCATGCTAAGCTAAGCTAACTGTCTGGTTTGTAGCTTGATGACTGATATTTATAAGAGTGACATCAATCTTTTCATCCAGCTCTTTCCAAGAAAGTGAACAAAAGTATTTTTCCTAAATGTACGTCACGTTAATCAAGACACACACAGACATGCATAAACATGCAATCCACATGCCTTCTGGTTGTCATCACTCTTCACTCTGCCCTTTTGCCTGCAGGTACATGGGCCGAAATGGGCAGCCAATGACTCTGCGGCCTTGGAGGTCTTCCATGGAGGAGCCCAAGGAGAACGGACTGGAGAACGGCTTCAGTGACCCTGCTATTACTCCGGATGAACCCAAGTCTGAGCCCCTGCCTGAAATACCTTCACTGCTCCCAGCAGACAGTGGGCTAAAGAAAAGCATACTGCATCGACAGCAAAGCCTTGTGATACTCACAGGTAACACACACACACACACACACACACACACACACACACACACACACACACACATGTATACTGTTTCACTACAGTCATATCTTGTTATAATGTCATTAATGTCTCCTCACAGAGCCAGAGCAAGATAAGGACTTGCCAATCTCCACTGTGAAGACTCAGGAGATTCTTCAGGGCAATGTGGTGCGGGAGAGTGCAGAGGGTCACGGCACCATTGAGTAAGTATCGATCTTTTCACCCCCTGTTGACTTGTCGTCAGCACCTTCGGTTCAGTCTGACATGTAGGCATTTTCGCACATAAAGCACCAACAGCATCACTTCAGAGCCCAGTGTTCTACATTACCCAGATAAATGCCTCTTTGACTACAAAACAACATAGTTTCTTGCTCGCTTAATCTCCTGAAGCCTTCACACCTCTCCAGCTTTGAATCAGTGAGTTATTTATTGACTCATTAGTTCGTGATTACACAACCATCCACGTCCTCCCCGCCCCGGCGACGTCTGGTCCAGCAGACAAGATGAACAAATTTTCAAAGGAATTACCATTACAAGTTGAGCAAGTTACAAGGCATAAAACGTTTAGTTGGCTGCACAGGTTCCCATGAGTAATTCAGCACAGCACTGCATGGGAATTTTCCTCCTCTATTGGCTTGTTTGATGTGGAGTACTGTCCTGGTGTGGAGTCTTCAGGGTGTGGCACCTGTTATTGTTGGATGAGACATGAGTGGAATTCTTCAGTCAGGTGTAACCAGCCACATGCACGGAGCCAAAAAGCGACACGCAGGGATGCATAATGTCCTTTGAGAGCCATGCACAACACACACGCTGAATATTCCTTGCCTGAGCCTCTGAACAGACTCTACCAGTGAACTCTGTCTCTGTGTCAAAGGTCTGGATGCTGAGGCATTTCTCTCCTCCTCTCTTTTTTTATTCGGTTGTAGCTCCAAGTTCTCTTTCTTGTGTTTATTGCCTCTTTTATTAAGCCATCACTGCGTTTATGTGTCGTATTAAAGAAGTCAGGCTTGGACATACTTTCCCTCAAGTGAGGGTCCATGTCAGCCTCCAGCAGGAAACGGGAGGGCTGGGAGGTGAGCTTACCATCCTCCTACTAACAACATCAGGTGAAACTAAAACTACATAGATGCTGCTGGGTCTGGAGTAAGTTGTTTGAGTGCAGACGACACAGCAGCAGTGGAGAAGGAAAGAGTACATGCACTAGATGTGTTCACCACTACGGAACGTTGTTGGCACCGACAGTTTTACTCTTGAAATACAAGTGGGTACAACGTAGAAGAGAGAAACTGATCCCTTTTTTAGTGTCGATCCTACTGAGGCTAGGATCAATCTTCAAGACATGTTTAACCCTGTGGTCTCTCAGTGCCTCTCAGCTGTCCTCTTAGCTGCTGCTACTCGTTCCTCTGAGGCAGCTAGAGTAGGCCTGTATCATGCTTGAGCCAACATGAAATTAATCGCAACAAAAGAAACAGGGAAAAAGCAGTTACAGTTTATTGAAATGTAATGTCACTACTCTACTGCTCTGTTGATCGGTACTGAAAAGCCTCACCGTAGCGATTTGCGACTTGTGACTTGCCCCAAGTTGCTTTGTTGATACAGAGGTTAGCCTACTACAGTTGCAGTCACAATGGTACACATAAAAATGGCCAACACTCTGACCATTTTGCTACGTTGATTTGAATGGGAATGTCCATTCTGCTGTCATTTCATTTCTATGGGATGTACATAAGCTGTTTACATCCCAGCACTAGTTAAATCCTGTGGTGATAATGGAACTGTGATTCATTATACAGTGGAAGCCAGTCAATTCAGCATTTGGCATGTGCTTGTCTGACCCAATGATTTAAAATATATACATAACTGGACCTAGATCTAACCCAACCGACCCAACCTGGTGCATGAAAGAGATGAAAGACACCAGGAACTTGGGCGGGTCTCAGGTCTTTTTTATGGACCGGACAAACCTGGTAATTAAAATAGCTAGTAAAGACACTGTTCCCTTTGTTGTAGTTGTTATTGTTGTGAGCTGCACCTGATCACCCGGTGCTGCTGCTCAATGTTTTTTTCACTTTACTTTCACTTACTTTACTCTTGTAATTTCATCCTAAGTCTCATCACGCAACTTACACACACAGTACTTATGCATTTCTGTTTTGATCAGCGCCGATCATGGGTCTTCTCAGAGTCACTCAGTAATTACACATAGTGATAAACAGACCTGGGACGCGCTGTAATAGAGTAGAACAAGACCTGGACAAGACTGGCCATAATAAAATGTGGACCTGAAGCCGAATGGTTCACAGTTCAGGTCTAGGGTTCTAGGGTCCTTGGGTCTAGGTAGACCTATGAAGAACTCTAGTGTGTATCTTTCAGAGAAATATTTTGTATTTAGTTCGGTAGAAATGGCAAGATCCCAGACCCTGATCCACAGTATTCAATGCCAGACTGGTTGCATGTTGTTACAAAGGAGGTGCATATTCTGACATGTAGCTCTTGTAGCAGGTCACATCTAAGGCAGCTGAAGTGCTCTCCCTTGCTGCCCCCTGGTGTTACTTTGCAACCAGGAGCATCATGCAGATATTAAAGAATGAAAGACATTTTTTATGACACACAGTACCATTGAAATGGCCCATCCCACTTGGGATTACATGACACACAATGATACTGTGAATAAAAAATAGACTCTTGGCAGCTGACATCCACATTCATCATTGCTGTATACCACATACAAAAAATGTACACCTTATGACACAAGAGATTATAGACCTAAAACATGAATACACCAACACAAACTTTTTTACTCTTAGTGCCCATGTGTTGTCCAAATAATCTGATAATGCATTATGTTCTGTGACATTTATCATCATCACCTTTTATTGCCACGACTTCTAACCTCCTCCCCTGCAGGACAGAGAAGATTGACAAAGTGATAAAGCAGTGGGAGGGCTCCTTCTTCAGGGGGAATCCCAAGCTGCGGAAGAAGTCTGTGTCACTGCGCTTCGACCTGCACATGGCTGCGGCAGACGAGGGGTGTGCCCAGACTAAACAGGACAGCCTCCCTGATGTGGAGGTGCGTCTCATCATGAAGAGATCTCGCAGCATCCCAACCATCACACAGTAGCTCTCACCAGTCGGCCAGAGTCAGCGCTGCTTCACAGATGTTTGTGGTAACACTGGTGATGTTGAAGTTACAGAAATAGCAGCTGTGTCATTGAGAACTGGGATATGACCATCCATTGCTGTCATGCTTAATATGAATTTTCAAATCACAACCTTCATTGAACTTTGCATCACAGCTGATGACTGAAAAAGTTTTCTCTCATCTAATCTTGACTCTGGCAGGATAAGCTTTACCCGACAGGCTTTTGTGCTGATTTAATGGGGCCATTTTTATAGTGTCAAAAACCCACATGGCATATATCAGACCTTCATTCATTGCCTTACAGAGGATATCAATTTAATATGTAAACATATTTCTAGATCAAAAAAGTGTCTCTCAATACCATCACTGTTTCAGTATGAGGTCACTGGACAGAAGAGATTATATTGACCGTATGACTCTGCTTAACTACAGCATTTAATTCCAATTAACACTTGGTACAGGAGGCTGTGTGCACAGATAGATGGAGATAAATGGAGGTGTGGAGTCACAGATAACCATGAGCTGCTGTGAACTATCTAAAGGTGGATATTTTTTTGTTTAATTTCTTTAAGAGACTGTATGAAAATTATTAGGGGGAGGAGGGTGCAGAAGAGGGGGTGAGGATTATTTAAGTACTGCAATGCTATCTCTTCATTTAGCACTTGATTTATCACAATAGATTCTCCCAAAATTCACTTTTTTCTGCATCTCATGAGAAAGCAGAACAACAAAACAACAGGGCTAGGATATTTAGCGAAAAGAACAAATTATTATGTTTGTCAAAAGCACAATTCTTTGTGCACTTATTGAAGGAGAAATGCAGCTTATTCTCATTCCCAGGGCATCACATATCACCGCTTTGTCACACCCCTCAGCGTGTGATATCGACGCCAAAGGCACCTGTGGCGTCGATATCAGGCCACAGCTACCAGGCTTTCAGCAGATTCAAATGTAAACCCATCCACAACAATTCCTTTAGAGAGTGACTGACGTTGTATGAAGAGCAAAAAAGCGTACTGTGGGAGAGAGGTGAGGTGGTCAGGTCAAACACAATTGGACTTTCATCCAGGAGACCAGTCCGTGTCCTGTGTGAAACCAAAAGTCTGTGTTGTTTAACCTAACGTTTGGAATTTAAGCCTGCTCATTGCGCACTGACGTAACTCACATGATGTGTTTACATGACGTTACGGTACATATGTACTTATTTTAACCCAAAACATGATATTTTTTTTTTAAAACCCAACCAAGACGATTTGTTGCCTAAACCTAACCGCAACCATTTCACAACATTAACCACGTGTTATAATGTGTTTAAGTTGTGCAACCTGTGCGGCTTAGACGCCAAAGGGGCCTGACGGTTTATTGGTATTTAACGACCTGGGATGAGAAAGGGTTGTAAAATGAGTTGTAAGAGTTAAATTGGTCTTTGTCTTTAGAACTCGCTGAAACCAAAGTGCATTGTGGGTCTGATTGCCATTTTTGAGGTATTCTGGGTTTTTTTGGGTTTTTTTTTATTTACATTTGCTTTTATGTTAAAATATATAGCACTAAATAATTTGACATTGCTTAAATAATTATATTGTAACTTTATCACAGTCTAAAAGCACTGGTTGTAGACCTGCAGCAATTAATTGATCAGTTGTCAAGTATTAAATTAGTTGCCAACTAATCTGATATTCTATTAAACGGTTTGAGTAATTTTAAGAGGAAATAAATATTAATATTTTATAGTTTCGTAACTCCTCTATGACAGTTAACTGAATGTATTTGGATTGTGGGCAAGACATTGTAGGACATCGTCTGAGACATTTTTCACCATTTTCTGACATTTTATAAACACTTAATCAAGAAAATACTCAACAAATTAATCAACAATGAAAATAATAGTTAGTTACAGCCTTATTTTTTTCCTTTCTAACCAGTGGTGTTAGTGATAAGCTTATTCTGTTAATATATTGTTTTATCCAGTGTAACTGATTGCTCATCGTAAACATCTTCTAACAGACAATTTATTACTTCTTACATCCTATAAACAGACACTGACTCATTCAGTGAGCACTTAATATAATTCGGTATTAATTTTACCTCCATGCTGAATAGACAGCCATAACAACACAGTTTTTTTTTTTTAGGATGTAGGGGCATCTACTGGCAGAAATAGAATATAATATCCTGTTGTATGTTTTCATCAGTTTATCATCACCTGAAAAAAATAATCATGTTTTCATTAACTTAGAATGAGCCATTTATCTACATATAGAGCGGGTTGTCTTCCAAAGAGTTCACTATGTTGTTCTAGAACAGACAAACCAAATGCTAGCTCAAGATAGGGCCATTTGCATGGATACATCGGACACAGTAGTTTTCCCACATAACTGGCACACAGGGGAAGTTTCAGTTTTGCAACCTCACCACTAGATGTCACTAAATCCTACATACTGGACCTTAAAATCAAAGTTCTACTGAGTGAAATGTGATGCCTAATTTAGCAAAAGACTTCAGTGACATTAGTTATACAAAATAGTGGTAGTATAAATAACTTTCGGCAATCATTTTTATATGATATGAAATAAGTACAGTTGTAAAGAGGCCATTGGTGGTGGTCAATGAGCTTCAACATACTTATAGTGTCTGAACTGCTCACAGGTATGCACAATGATACTATAAACAAGATTGTTGTTTGTTGTTGTATCATCCAAGTACGAGGTTAAAGGCAGCAACGTGGGGTTAGCACCTTTTTGCTGTCGGGGCATGTGGATTGGTGTCGCTAATAGGTAACAGTTTTGCCAAATAACAGCTCCTGACATCCACACTGAGTTTGTCTTGGTCTGGTATTCTCTAAGTTTGCTTTCGCGTCATCTGTCTGATAATTTAATGGGTTGGATAACTTATTTGTTGTTTACTGTACCGCTCGCTGTAGCTATACCTTCAAAGTGGCGCATCAGGGACATCACACACGATACACACACGTGGCTGACAAAGACCGATAGAGCTGTAGTACTTTAAGATTTTGTGGAGAGGGGCGTTGCACTTCTTTTCTTAGTCGAGGGGCCCTAATAATTTCCCTACAGTCCCTAAACGCTTGCACTGCAGACACCTACAGCACTTAGAAGAACATCAGCACTGAGAGAGAAATCCAGATTGTGTGTACTTTGCGGGTCTTTTGTCTTTGCAGTTCATTCTCTATGTTGAGAAAAAAAAAATCTTGCAACACAAAGTGATAATGTAGCTACATTTTATGATGCATTATCACAAAAAAAAAAAAGGTAAAAAAAAATGCTCACTGTGATCTCAACGGCAGTGAGGCTCTTAACACTCACCATGTGTCTCAGAGAATTTAGATTCCCTGTCTTAACCAGAGGAGGGCAGTATTTGTAAATAGTTAACACTGCAGTGTATCTTCAATGCTCAACTCCGGGTTGTGTAGCACATGCTATCTGTTACACCTTAGATTAAGAGTTTTTATGCTAAACTTTGAGTTGGCACCAAAGATATTTAAGAAAATATATATAATAAGAAAAAGGACCATTGTGCATTGCATTTGGGTGCCTCAGAATATATTGAGAATATTTAAAGATATTATCTATGCAGTTCTGTGCTTGATTTTGCTTTGCTTCATGAAGCACACTTCATTTTGGGAGCTCTGTAACTTCAGAATGAAGCATTATGCTTTTATCTAACAATTTATCATTTAAAATAAAAAAATAAATATGTGCAGACTGTTGTGTGTTTTCTGTCAGACATACATCATCATAAATCTTCATTGATTTACTAGAGGACATAAAGCAATTAACCACAGTGTCTTCCTTTATGTTTACAGGCTTTGATGATGTGGTAAATCACAAGATAAAGCTGTGTTTTTCACACTTTGACGCACGCCATCTCTTTTCGTCAGACATAAACATCTGTAAGCATGCACAGACACAAGTTCAACAGTTCAGCATGTTTATTTCTCGTCATAACAACATGAATATACAGAGAAGAAATGTTTACAGTGCAGCATAATAAATACATTCAGAAATATACAACTGGGGTATATGCAGAGTTTTGGCTTTGAAATTAAAGGACAATATGAGAGTTGTTTTTCTTATAGTCTGTTAACAGAACCTTCAAAACCCCCCATCACTATATGTAATAGCATAGTGCAAATTTACACATCAGTTTACATTGGAATAAGTCAGTATCCAGCTCCATGCCCTATGTAAGGTGCTGGTTTCTAACATTTTCTACAAGAACATTTTACATTGAATTTATTAGGTATTACAAAAATATCGTTGTGTTTGTGTTAACATTTTTACAAGCTGCATAGAAAATATTTTAACAGTAGTAGAGTGCCATTTAATTACTGGTTCTTTGTTCGATATGTTCTTGCTTGACAGCGATTCAGTCTTGTGTATCTTCATATATGCAACAGTAACCTGTCTTTTCAATATCACTTTAATCACATGACCACGGTACGAGTCTGGGTCATCCCAAGCATTTATGAATCAGATTTTTCTGATTTGTAACCCGACAGGTACAGTTACCAGTTTAACCACAGCAGTAATGACTTACAGTGTCCAGCATATTGGTCAGGTTACATGAGGAAAATACAGTGTAAGACAGACAGTGTATGTAGGGCCTTAAGGTGGCTTGTAGTGTTATGTTGTCTCAGTGCTTGTGTGTCTACGGCTTGGATATGGCAGCCTGAATGACCTGGATGACTTTGTTGCACGGCTGCAGGGGGTCATATTCTGCAAAGACGTGGCATACGTTCTCCATGCCGGCCTCCACACCCTTTGCCACGAAGCCAAACATCCTGTTGTGACAAAGAAATTTTACATTAGATTGATTTTTTTCATACAAAGTGGTTTTTACAGTTAAATACAAAACCCTTCTCTGATTTTGTAAGCAATTCAACTTCAAACTTACCTTGCACCGAAACTGGAACCTCTCACCCACCTGTAAGAGTAAAAAAAAAGAATATTAATAGATGTGGTCTACTTTGGTATTCTGTGTAAACGAAAGCACTTTTTCACTAGTATTTGATGCATAGCAGGAAAGTCACACGTGTAAGTATTAACATCTTCAAAAAAAGGTTACACAATATTTTTTCCACAAGCATATAGTATTCTGAAAATGATTCCTTTTGATTTCAGAGCTTGTTGCTGCACACTCACAGTCGATTGTCTGGATCTTCACCACCGTAGCTGAGCAGGTGAGCAGGATAATGGCGTCTGAAGAAGAGCCTGTGAAGAAATGATTACAGCTGTTAGAAATTATCAATCTTAACAAAATGCCACACACAAAACACACCATGATTTTGTGGTGTACTGTGAGTAAAAATCTCAATGGCAGGATGAGGGATGTGTCTCTTCTTACTTCCTGTTGATGTCTGTCAGCGTGACACCCTTTGAAGACACCTTCAGATTGACTATGGCTGGTGCGAATGAACCCGAGGCCTTCTCAAATGTGGACGACACCGCCTTTTGCACTGCACAGGGGCCCGTCAGCATTTCAGTGGGGACAGCGTTCAGATAGACAAAATTGGAAGCTATGGAGAAGGCAGATATTGTGATAGTTTGAGTAGGAATAGAGGTTGAATGCACAGACACATGAAAATGAATGAAACTCCATCATGGATTGTTGATCACATCCCTTCTTTTCATTCTCATAGGAAAAACAGACATAAATAGATCATTTCAAATATGATTTAACAGTATCAATATTAAACAAGTGTACTTTGAGGTGGTCACAATTAAACGTCACTCTAAAATGTGCGGTTTGATCACACAACACAATGCCAGAGATGTCAAGTTTTGAGAGGATGTACCATTGGCTGACTGCAAGAATGTCCACCAGAGTTGTTGCCTGTGAACTTAATGTTCATTTCACTACCATACGCTGTTTCTGAAGTAATTCACGTTAAGTTGGCAGTACATCCAACCGGCCTTACAACCGCAGAACACATGTATCCACACCAGCCCAGGACTGCCACATCCAATGTCTTCACCCGCGAGATCGCCTGAGGCCAGCCACCCCAACAGCTTATGCAACAACTGGTTTGCACAACCGAAGAATTTCCGCACAAACCATCAGACACCGTCTCAGTGAAGCTCATCTGCTTGTTTGTCGTCCTCACCAGGGTCATGACCTGACAGCAGTTTGTCATCGTAACCGACTTGTGCAGCTCAGAGGCCGGTTGGATGTACTGCCAAGTTCACAGAAAAGACATTATAGATGGTGTATGGTGGTGAAATTAACATTCAGTTCAACAGCTTTGATGGACGTTCCTGCAGCAAGCATGCCAAAGGCACGCTCCCTTAAAACTTAATAATTAATTGAGACCATCCCAAGGCACACTTGTGTAGTAATGATGCTGTTTAATCAGCATCTTGATATGCCACACCTGTCAGGTGGATGGATTATCTTTGACAATAAGTGCTTACTAACATGGATTTGAACAAATTTGTGACCAAAATTTGAGAGAATATATATCTCTATTGAGTGCATGAAGAAAGTCATAGATCTTTAACTCAAACCTGTAACAACAGGAGCAAAAACAAAAGTTTTGCTCTTAAATTTCTGTTCAGTGTATATTTATTTCTTACAGGAAACACAGTAAACCTTAACCAAAACTTTCTTCTCTCAGTGTGTTTTTTTTTTTTTTTTTGTATTTTTATTATTTTATTATGGTATTATTACTATTACATTTTATATATCTTTTTAGATTTTATTTTTTCTATTTTTTCTATTACATTATTATCATATTTTATTTATGTATTATCATATTTTTAATTTTTTTGTATTTTCTTAAAAAATGTTAGATATAATTGAAAATATATAAAAATTAGATCAACACGTTGAAGTACTTGGATGGCTGTTCAGTTGGCAGTGGTGGAAAGTAACTAAGTATTCAAGTACTGTTCTTAAATACAATTACGCAGTACTTGTACTATACTTAAGTATTTCTAGTTTTGTATTGTATTGTCTATTTTACTCCACAGTACTTCTACTACTCAATTACTAGTTACTTTGCAGGTGTTACATACAAAATACAGGCTACTTTCACATCAATAAATACAATTTATCAGTTTTCAAAAATAAACTACTTAACTGCATGTAAAGTATTAGCCTCACCTCAACATAAAATACTACATACAATGCTAATAAAATACAGCAGACAGGTGACATTCTTTTGCTTAATGAGTACTTTAAGTAGACGTTACTGATAATACTTATTTACCTCTACTTAACTGTAGGACTTAGTTGTGGTAGAGTATTTTTTATACCTTAAATAGTGAATACCTCTTTCACTTGATAGATTAACTACAATTACATCTAATTACTTTCATCCATCTTCCAGGCCCTTTAGTTTAAAGCTATTGTTATTACACAGCGGTTAGTTCCGACAAAGTAATTTGATTGGACAGATATAAAACAACGTCACTGGCACTTTTAACTATGTATGTATCACTCCGCTTCACAGGCGTCCTACTTTCCACTCGCTAATTACATTAACCGTTAATTAACCGACATAAACAGTCGTCGTAACAAACAAAGCACCATGAAAACTGATATATTTCCACAGATAATATTTCTGAGTTAAGTTAGTTAACTAGTTAAGTTAGTTGTCAGAGGAGGACGACTTGAAGAGAAAACCCTGGATAAACCGCTGAAGACCTCTAACTTAGGTGGGCTCATGTGACATCAGCCGATGTCGCAATCCAGGTAGGCTACTGTGTTGACCAAGCCCGCGAACGTTACTCATCACAGCTCACACATGCCAACAAAGTGACTGTGAGCAGACTCTTATTGCACAATAAATGAAAACACACAGATTAATGTACATGATATAAAGTAGCTGGCCTGCGGTAACATGTCCAGCCCAAGCCCTGTCGCGGAACTAGTTGTGTTGGCGGAGCCATGAAAATGATTAAATGAACAAGTCTAAATCTGTTGTCACTCATTATTGTTAACAAATTAATTGCGCTAGAGTAACTTGTTTAAAGGTGCTGTCACATTGGAGGTCGTGCTGTCATACTGAGTATCCTCAGCAGCACTGGACCTGCTGCCTACAACCAAATCACAGTCCTCCAGATAATCAGTACAAAGCACTGACTCTCCTTTGGCATTGCTTAGCTGTGGGTGTGATTATTTTTTAGATATAAAACGGAGTAGTAGAAGGAAGAAAACATATTCACATATAAGAATCAAATAGATATTATTCACAAGTAAGATGGGGGAAGATATCCCTCTTGAGAGAAGTCAATTTACTGTAAGATTTAAATAAAAAATGGATATGATTTTAGCATGTGCAGGATGATGATGCATAAACCAGCACACTGTTGGGAGAAATGAATTGGTACAGTAGCCAATCTTGTTGTTACAGCACAAAAGTGGAAGTCTTGTAAAGGGTCAACTTGCTCCACTATTGGGAGCAAGCTGCAAAACAAGCTATATAATTAAATACAACAAATGGATTGTCTATCTAGAAGCCTTGTAGTCTTTCCTCCTGGCTTATTGTTTTAATCTCAGAATGTCTTCCTCCAGAAAGCTTGCTAAAATTATTGGCTAATTCTACATAGATACTAATGATTACTATGCAGCAAGAATGCATCGATTCAGATTTAATGTCTCCATGCATTATCGCACAGCCACTCGATACATGTGTTGAGAGTAGATTTAGTGCCATATATTGGTTAGGAGAGGAATTAAGGGGGTGGTGCCCCATCTTACCCACAGGTGTAATCAATACCACTAATCAGCCATTTCTCCATTCCATTCAAGAGTCTGGGTAAGCCGCACTATACATAACAACAAGACCCCGCTCCTGACACTGCTAAATGGAAGGCAGCCTTCATTAATTAAGGTTATCAGTTACACCTGTGTGTGCGCTTTTCCTGCTATGATGAGTGAAAATGTGAAGTGATAAGGATTTACTCTTCTTCTACTTCTGTGTCTTATTGTTTGGGAAAGTGAAATGTGCATGTGGCACCTATTCCCGTCACTGATAAATTCAAAAACCCTGGACTTTAACATTACTTGCTAATCAAGCATGTCAAGTTAAGTTTAATCGAGTTTATATTCTTTACTGTTGTTGTGTCCCACCTGTTTTGTTGTTGTCCTCTGATGCTGGTTTGTCATTAGCCCGCTCTTGTTCTGTTGCGCCCAAAACTGTGTAGGCAAATAAGAGATTAGGTTTTCATCTTATACCTTCTTACATACACACACACACACACACACACACACACACACACACACACAATGCCCTGCAGTAGTGGCTTACCTTGGGATTGGAGCAGTAATTTGCAGGGTAGTGCGTAAGCAGAGATAGTGTGCTGGTAGACCAGGGCAGAAAGACTACCTGTAAAGATAACACAAAAAAAACGATGAAGTACAAGTACCGTCTCATTCTGGACCATAAAAGGTAATAAAAATGTAAATGTCTCACTGACATTATTTTAAAGTGTAAAAGGGGGGTGATTGCAGTGTTGTTTTCTTAAATTTAAATGTTTGGCTCATTCCAGGATCAAATCTAGTTTTGATGTAAAGAGTGTAAGGTGAAACTGAAATGGGCTTCTTTTTTTTTTCCCGCCGTGGGGATTTTACAGAGATAGATTCATAAGATAGAATTCTATGTAAGCTGATAAGACAGAAAGAAAGAGCCCCAGAATAGACATTAATAATGGGTCCGTGGGTGTGAGAACACACCCTGTAAACTCATACCTTTGAAAAAAAAGATTAAGATCCACCCCACTACTACCCACCCACATCTTAAAAGGCCAGACATGGCTGAGTCAATTCTGGCGTGGCATCATGAGCCAGACCAGAATGTGCTCATACTGAGTAGGCAATTGCATTTTGAGTGAGTTTTAAGGAAATTAATCACTTCTTGATAAGTAACTAAGTGTCTCTGCTGGCTGTTAACTTACCAAAGTATGGTTCCTGAGAGGAGCCTTTGATGCGTACGCCCTTTGCTGATGATTCAATAAGGAAGTGTCTGACAAGATCTGAATTGCTGTCTCCTGTTTTGATGAAAGGACAAATGTCAGGGAGAAAATAAAAGTTAGGTGCAGTCAGTGAAGTAAATGTACAATATATGATATTGATATGTAAAAGTGATGGCACTGGCAGTTATTTATGTAGCGCATGACTGATCCTTTATTATCTTACTTATTTTTATTTATTTATCTTTAGTTTCCTGCTCCACATGATGCCAAGCCCATATATAATCTTTCATTTGAATGTAATTTAAGCAGCAAACTTTGACTTATTTCAGATCTCCTTCTTTCAAGGTCCCTTATAAATCTTGTCTTATATAACCTTATAAAATAATTTTGTTTGACTATATTTGTGTAAGTTGTTTCTCAAAATAACATTGATGTCAGAAAGCAAAAACCTTGTAGTGACGTCCCAAAACCAAGGATGATTACAGTCTCTAATTGATCCGAGAGATAATTCAACAGAGGAATATCGATGTGCTCTGAGTCTGCTCACTGAAATAGTCTCAGCGCCCGACACAGTGCTCACATGTCTTTCATATCCTGCATTCCCAAAAAGAAAAAGTAAAAAAATACAAATCTGCAAATGAAATAAACCTCAAAAGTGTTTCGTGAGTGAGGTCCGTTTTTTCCTCTCGGATTGCTTACACTGCCATAAACAGCTGGTTTTCTTTTGTGTTTACGCAGCGTATAGTGTGGGTGGAAAAAATAACAGCACTGTCTCCTGCCTGGCCGCAAATAGAGCTGGATATCATCAGACATGCCCATTCACATCAGTGGAGTTGGGTAAGTTACTCCGCGTGCCTTTCAGTTCTCTAGTTATAGACAAATGACGACAGCCGCCCCGTGCAAAACTGTGCTCACGTTGTTTGTTTGTGATTGTGGTGTCTGTGGCATTCATGAGCTTCTCTTTTCTGCATCTGACCAAACACTGCTGTGACTTTTGTGACGGCACTTGACTTAAGAGCAGACAAGCCACTGCCCTGACTAGTAAAAGTTTACCTGGGTAGGCGGTGGAAGTGAAGTTGGCAGCCGATTGGTCCACCTTCATAGCCAGACCAAAGCTGCCTCTGTAGGAGGTGCTGTCTCTCACCACAAATGTTCCTGCTTCTCTGTCCTTCACCAGGGCTTCAGCTAGAATGAATGAAACAGCAAATGCTTAGAGGAAGTTGCAAATGTGTTTGTATTTCTGTATCTGCACTGCAGCAGAGACCTACATCCTGGATGAAAAGAAAACACTAGATGGTGCAAGATGAAATAACTTGAGTAAAGTAGTTATGTTTCGTTGAGTGTGTTGTTTGAGATTCTCACCTTCTGCTCTGTTGATATGCGGACGGAACCAAAACTGTGAAGTGTCCATGACAAACTTCATCGAGGGCTGGCTGCCATAAAAACGGGCTTGGAAACCTGAAAACCCATAAAAACACGACAGTGGGGTCAAATACTGTTTGAAATATGGAAGCTGCCAGCAAAACAGACTACTATGAGATGTGCCACTCACTGTGAGGAGACAATGGCTTTGAGTTGGGCGAAAGGAGGTTCTGCATCAGGTCAGTTTCTGATCCAGGAGCCTGGATGTACAGATCCGGCTGTGGTGCGCCATTGACAAGCAGTACAGGAACATCGCTCCAAGAACTAGAGAGTGAAGCCGGACTGCTCTGCGCTCCTTTGCCGTGAAGCTCCCGTCCTCGCCTTAACAGAGGGGGCTTGTCTGGGCTGTGCCTGTTATCAACCGGCGCTGTTCTGGAGCCGTCACTGAAGGAGATGGACGTGCCAGTTAGGATGGACTCTGGGGAGTCGGCATCTTCACTGGCCAGGGACAGGTTGCTATACAGGGAGAGAGAGGATATATGCAATGAACAGATCAATATGCTGTATCAGTAAATATGAACCTTAAAGAGGACCTGTTATGCTTAATTTTAGGTTCATACTTGTATTTAAGGTTTATATTGGAAAATGTGTAAAGGCTTTAATGGTCAGAAAATACTTTATTTTCGTCATACTGTCTTTGCTGGAACACCTGTATTCACCCTCTGTCCGAGAATGCTTTGTTTTAGTGTCTCTATAAGCCCTCTCCTAAAAAAGCACAGTCTGCTCTGATTGGTCAGCGTTTTCGGATCTGCAGTAGCTAGGTGTCTCTGCACCGTCACTGCAGCCAGGGAATGACTGTACTGGAGAATTGTGGCACTTTTGGTAACACAATTACCAATAAGAGCCTCTAAACACAACTGGACATGTTCCAGGAGGAATATGATCCGTAAAGCATAAAAGGTCCTCACAGTCCTTTAATTTGTATCATGAGAATGAAATTAGACAGGGTTAAAATTTAGTACTATTATTACTGATATAAAACTTTAGTTAAACTGCACAAACACGAACAAGAACAAGTTCACTTCAGCACAGTTAAAATTTTACAGCATATTTAAAAGATGCATGTTCTAGACTTGTCTAGTTGCAGGCCTTGCTTTGATTGTGAGCTTTACCTGCCAAGGATGTAGCTTGTGTCTGAGCATGTTGATGTGGAGATAAGCGAGATAGCACTATTTCTGTTTGAGCGTGACAAGCGCGTGGGTCCTTGGGAAAAGGTGGCGTCGAGCTTCGGAGACGCATGTCGTCGGGGTGCACTGCCAAATGGTAGCGGAGGCAGGGAAGATGTAGGGGAGCTGGAGAACATCAGTGTGCCGTGGGGACTGAAGCTGCTGTATGTAGGGATGGGTATACTGGGTGACACAGCTGGGACCACGGTGGGCAGGGAGCAAGGAGAACATCCTCTGGGGACCAATTCACACTGGGAGACATCTTCATCTGAGTCGTCTGAGAACGGAGAGGAAAGTGTGAGCAAAGGCACCGAAAACAGTCGATAAAATGTCATGAAACCGTCAGTGGAAAAACCCTCCGTGCTCCATGATTTCTCTGACTTCGAGCTGTGGTTTTCTGTTAGTTAAAAGGGCTTGGCCTGCGTATGTAAACACCATTTCTAAAGCTCACCTGATAGACATTGATATTTCTCATGCAGGTACTTGCTTGCACAGCCCAGGTCATTCCTTCCAAACTAGATGCTTTGAATTGTCTATTTCTGCTGTTGCGATGATACCAAATCAGCGAGTGGAGTCCCAACTTGTTCTTTGTGTGCTTAAGAATCTGTCTGCCTCACTGTGTTGATGGCAACTGAGTGAATTCATTTCCCCAGGGTACTGTTGTAGCCTGTGGTCAACGTGTGCCAGGTGCCGTCTGCAACCCAAGTTACATAATAATGACTAATGTTGAAACAGAAATAGCAAAATGTGTCCGTGACTGTAGACAGGTGCTGTGGTGAGTGTTGTTTCAAGGGGAAATAATGTGTTTTGTAACAATAGGTGAGGAGTCATCAAGAGAGCGCATGAATTTTACCTTTTGCTGTTTTGCCTGATGGAATGAACTTTACCTTGATTTCTCATCACTGGTGCTTGATTTCCTTCAACACACTCGGCTCTCTGTTTCATATATATACCTCTAAACATCTCTCAAGTAAAGATGAGCAACAGGAAATCCATTTTTATGCTTTGCTGACTCTTGTGCACACATTCTGATCAGAGCAATGTGAGTGAAGACACCCATGTACCACCCTCATGTGTGTCTACTTCAGTGAGCTTCTCTGCCTCTGTGGCCTTACATGTGCAGGGTGTGGTACTGGTGTTGGCAGTCATCCCAGAACAGCTGAAATGGTGCAATTATCCCATGATGAAAAAACAGATTTAACTATCTCAGAAAGGGCGGGTAAATTTCCAAAGTCCCAGGCTGTGTGTACTATTTGTTTTATGGGGTGACTAGTTTTACTGTGCTCTGTGTCACACCCCTGCAATGTGTTGCACTGCAGCCCAGTCGCCAGAAGAAAATGGGCATAGTACAATTCTGCAATAACACATATTACATTTGCACGTTTCATATGTATCATCAGTATTTCTAACTCTCATGGTATATGAGTGGAGGTGATGGCGAATGGCGTAACACCTAGGTGAGATGCCTGCCAATCTGCAGACCACTACATGCTGCTGTTCAAGACAAATTTTTTACCGAGACACTGCTGTGTTTTTTGTATTTGCAGTTTTAATGTATCCGCTGCATAATGATGTACAAATAAGAAGTGAGAAAGAGTTTGAATAATGTAGAAAAGAAAGTGGCTTTACAGTCGTACCTGTCGGAGGGCTGATGCACATGGGACTTTTGTTGACCTCAATGGGTGTGAATGTCGGATCCATTTCCAGGATGAGCTGGTTGAGACTATCCAAGGAAATATCAAGCTCAGGGTCACCATGGTTACTGCTGGGCTCCGTGACAGTGGGATGTTGTTTGACTGTCTGCTGCGCCGAGTCCAGGCGGATAGTCTGACCCACTCTCAGGACATGTTTGGGTATCATTTGGGACATGCCTTTAGCTGCAGGCATCATGTTAGGAGAGCTCACAGTCTTCTGGGATTACTGCCGACAGAGATACAATGGAGAGAGATCGGTTACACTGTCTTTACTGTAATTATAGCCTTGCTTTTGTCCTTTCTTTGCAAAACAGATCCATCATAAGTTTTTCCCAGATACTCATATTCACAAGAAATGAAGTGCATTTTGACCACGGTTATGCAGCATACATAAATACGTATATCTAAAGTTTTTTATTGGTACCTTTGGTGATTCAGTGGTCGAATATAACCAAGCACATTTGCTCAAGTGTTGTACTTGTGCTCCACATAAGTACTTCCATTTTATGCTGCTTTATACCTCTACTCTGCTTCATCTCAGAGGGAAATATTGTACTTTTTACTGCACTACATTTCTGTGGCCTGACAGCTTTTGTTACTTTCAGTTTACAGTTTTTTGTCCCCTTCCTGTCCAGTGAGAGCCATGTTTGTTCAGATGTGTTGATGGTAAATGTTTGAGATAAACTGATCCTTTATGTGTTGAAAGAATCTCCTACTTCTTAAGAGAAATTAACTCTTTAAAAACCCTCTTGGATCAGCTGGAAAATGCATCATCACAAAGCTCATAAAAAGTTGACTTTTTTTTGTGATGAATGGTTCTCACAGGACAGCGACACTACAAACATATGATGTTCTTATAGAATATAATGCATTGCTGTAGTTTAAACTACTCAATAGTATGTAAAGGGGGTTAAAGGTATCACAACCTTGAACATCAACAGCAGTAAAATGCAACGTACACAT
Organism: Epinephelus moara; assembly: GCF_006386435.1. Taxonomy (NCBI): domain Eukaryota; kingdom Metazoa; phylum Chordata; class Actinopteri; order Perciformes; family Serranidae; genus Epinephelus; species Epinephelus moara. The sequence goes on along the minus strand of NC_065510.1, from coordinate 14,012,240 downwards.
TATGGAGCAATAATAGAGGGAACATTTTACTGTACATCCAGTACTTTTATTTTAACAATTTGAAGTGCATTTTGTTGATAATACTTACTTCTACTTAAGTAAGGTTTTGAATGCAGGACTTTTACTTCAGTAGATTTTAATAGTAAAGGTTTGGTTAGTTCATTCAATTGACTTAAGCAATATAACACTTGAACGTTGGTAATCAGTAAGTGTCCGATAAGTGCATAAGTCAGTACATTAAGGCTTCCCCCATGTTCCTGATGAATAATGACACAAGCTGAGTAAATGGCGTACTCCAGTGCTGATATCAGCATGAATAGCTGCTCAGGAAGGGTGTGTCATTTGGGGGGTGCTCACACTGTGTCTCCCTGTCCGTGTTTCAGACAAGGAGTGGTGCCCAGTGAGTCACCTGGTGGACTGGTGGTTACCATGACTACATTAGTGTTTTTCTACAACAGCCAAAACATTTTCTAAAGTAGCCTACACACAAAATCTGCTCTTTCTGTTTGGAAGAATTTAGATAATGAATAATGTTTTTTTGCTTTTGAGAAGCACCTGCTCAGGTTCACAAAACTGAAAATAATGTGCCATGAAGTAACACTGGCGTACGAGGTGCCATGCATTTTTTGACTATTCAGCATTTGTCGATTTAGTAAATGCAAACATACATATGGACATCATAATCTACTCTGAAGTAGCTTATGTCCCTGCTAAGACCTGCTGCAGCACTAATAATAATAATAATAATAATAATAATCATAATCATAATAATAACACCACATAAATCATGAACAGGGAGCAATCTAATAAAAATAAAATAATGCAGATATATGTATTCAAAGCTGCTGATACACTGACTGACCATACATATTTTTACTGTGACTGATTATATATCTTAAGTTAAGGCAAAGAGAGGTCACCTACCTTATTTTCCTCTGGTCAAGATTCAGTGGCTGTAACGTTGTTTAACTCTCAGCCTCTTCACTCTTTTACTGTGACATTACTCATGCTGCCTGCTACTATTAATGAAATCCCTGCCCTTTTCCTGTCAGCCTATCAGCAGTGAGGATCACTTTTTTCCATGCGGTTCCCACTGATGACGTCATTTCAGTAGTGTAAGGTTTATAGCCTGAGGGTTAACACCGGGCTGTACTCTTCTAAAAAAAAGTGCATCGGAAGTCAGGTTTGTTTCATTTCTTGGAAGCAAAATTACGCCTGTGTTTCTTCTTAATGATGTTAATCACAACGCAGTCAGGACTTCCGTCGCACCATTTTAGCTTGATTAACTTGACAGATGAATGCCCATTTGTCTGTAACTGACCAAACTGACACGTTGATTCTAGTGTCCACTTGACATATTACACTTCTGATCCTGTAAAGGAAACCATTAACATCTCTGGCCCAGCTTATTAATGTGATGATATTCCCCTTTTTTCTGTTGAGCAATCCTTAACTTACCTTCAATATATTTCAATAGATTTTACTTGTTGATTCTAACAGTGCAGTGTAATATAGAGAGATTTTTGACATTTTTAGCCTTGGGTCTTGAAGCAGTGTAGCTCAGAGACAGCTCTCTGATTCTGATTTGTATGTTGTAAGGCAATGCCTCTAAATTTAAATGCAGCTTTTGACTTGGATTTGTATGTATACCTTTACAAATTGCCATTTTTATTACTACTGATTCTAGTATAACTGTGCACTGCAGTTCTGTGTGCGGTTTGTTCAAGTGGTGTTGCCGTACCCCAGCTGAAGTTGTTGCACGACTGCTGTGGGTAGGAACAATCAATGTCAAACGGTGTCCCATCTCTATTTAATTACTTTAAAATGTATTAAAATGTGGAAAACTAGAATGTAATGTGAGTTATGTGGGCCGTATCACTGTCAATTGTTTTTGTTTTTGTTAAGTGTTAGTATATTATAAAAAAAGAGGCATAGTTTGATATTTCATTTTAAGAAGTCATAGATAAAATCACTGTGGTCGGCTTCCTAAAATGGCTTTCAGCCATCAGAACCCCTGATCTAAGATATTTGTGTCAAAATGCTCTAAAATAGTCAGTTTAGCTGTTAAGTTTCTAAAAGTTTTTCCAGGGGAGATTCCACCCAGACCCCACTGGAGGGCTGGATCGCAGGAAGTGTCGATTGAAAATGGTCTCTGCCAGAGCTAAATAAGTATTTACAACCCTGATCTGTAACTTCTGCTGAAAGGGTGTGTCACTCTGCTTCCTCCAGAATCAATTCGTGTACCAGCATGATTTTCCCTATAAATAACTTCTGTTGGGAACACCATCTGTGGCTGTGTCATTCTAATAAGGCTCAACTATAAATGTTTACATTAGTATATAGAAGCTTTCTGCAATTAAATCTCAGCAAAACTGAAATTATTTGCCACCACTCTGGTTTCTTGTCTATTAAGCCTCTACAAACCAAGGTTATTATCCTTGATTATAATGCCCAGCTAAACTTTAACAAACATATTTAGTCAGTAATTATTACTTTATGTAAAGCATATCCTTCCCACTCAAAATCCATAATTTTGTCTCCTCTTGTCTTTAATATGTAATGAAATGTAATCTAGCATCTTGCTAGTACCTGTATTTTAATCCAGTTATTTTTAATTACAGTAATTAATCATAGTCATAGCAGGCTTTAACATAATTTACCACGACTCTGTTAGCACTTCACCTCACTGCTGTAAAGGTAATGTACTGTCTAAATTTAAAGACTTTCAAATCAAGAATTTAACTCAAATAGAATTTCTGCAAAATTCTGTGGCTAGATTACTGACTAAAACTCAACTCAACAATTCCTCCAGTCCACACATCACATCATTTAATCTATAGCTTTCAGATTTTGAATAATTTCCTCACAGGGTTTATGTCTGAAATGAATTATTTATCTCTATGTGTTTTTCTTATGATATATATACATACACACATATACATATATATATATATATATATATATATATAGCGTATGGCTGGTAGCACTTCTTCATGTCCAACTTAGGAAAGTATGTTTTTAATCCAAATTAATTCTATTAATGCAGCTTTTAATGTTGTTGTACATCTGAAGTCATGTTTCGGTCAATTTAACCTTCTTTAATATTGTAAATAGCTTAAAATATAAATAAGAGACTGGGTTTGTTTAGTTAGTCTAATGTATGTGATTTAATGCTCTTCAAATGGTTGAGTAAAAGACCTGTATTTTTTTTTTCTATTACGCTGTAGTGAAAACAAAAAACAAAAAAGACCTGTTTGGCCTCCTTTTTTTTTTTTTTTTTTTTTCTTTATAAAATATTTATTAGTTTTTTAAACTTTTATAGCAAGTATAGAAGATGGATACATATGAAGTCCACAGAGAGAGGTAAAAAAAAAAGGTACAAAAGACTTAACAATAGAAACAAACCAAAATCACTAGCTCAGATTCAAACAAGCAGCACCAGATTACAATGATAATGTGCAACAAGTACAATCAAGAAAATCCCTGCAGCATGATGGCAGAGACCCCAGGCTCTGCTTAGTTCAGGTAGGGTTCCCAAATCATATATAATTGGTCTGTTTTTGAATGTAATATTCATGTAATGTATTTTCATGGCACAAAATCGAACAGCACTCTATTTAACAGCTAGTACTTTCTCGTTAATCCATTAATCCATTCTTCATCACAGTCTGAGTAAGAAAACAGTCCAGTCTTGTTTTTTGTCGTTACATGTCTGCCTGGGAGACCCAGGATGAGGGACAATGGGTCCATCTCCAATTCCAAACCTTATAGTTTTTGTATTGTAGACAGCATATTAGACCACCAGTACCTTTGCAGCTTACAGCACAACCAGAGAAAATGAGTGGAAGTACCAGTTTCTGTCTTGCGTTTAAGGGGTGAAAGAAAAGGGCTGAAGTGATGGCTGTGGTTGAGGGATATATGCATTCAATCAAGGGCGTAGGTTTTATTTAAACATTAGGGGAGGGGCACATGTGAAATAGATTTTGAGCATCAAACATGTGGTTTCCTGTACTCTGGTGACTTTTATGCACCAATTTGTGCCCTTTCTGTGTCAATTTGTGATTTAAAGGTCCTTTGCTACCTTCATGTTTTATTGGGGGGGATTCAACTGTAGATCCCCCAACCATAGACTTTTTTTTTTTTGCATGTTCTTTTAGGTCATAACTGACAATAGGATGCCCCAGTAGCTCACCTGGTAGAGCGTGCACCCCATGTATGCTGAGTCCTACATGGGTCCTGAAGTTTGAGTCTGCAGCCCTTTGCTGCATGTTGTTCCGTCTCTCTCCTCACTTTCAATCCAATCCAGTAAAGGCAAAAAAGGTTAAAAAATCATCTTTAAACAAAAGAGAGACCAAAAAAAACAGCAAAAAATGATAACCTCTGCTATGTACATGTACATGTTTTTGTTTTTTTTTAAAGACTTTTGTCGTAATGTTCAACAGTCCACTGTGTGGCCTGCAGGCGTGAATAGCAGATTGTCCACTCTGAAACAACTTTAAGGAGAGAATGTGGTGGTGGTCTCTGTGTCGGTGGCGCCTGAGCTCCTCCTCCTGCCGCAGGTATACTTGAAGAACCTCTCCTGGCTCATGCAACCCAAGTCCTTCAGTAGCTTCAGGAGGTCATGACGAAACTTCACACCGATGAAGGCATAGACGAAGGGGTTCAGGCAGCACCTCAGGAAGGCCACACATTGGGTGACATCGGTGGCATAGAGGAGTCTGTTCTCGAAGTTGCAGTCTGGAGTTCCTCCTTGTGCTGTGACAACTGTGCTCACAAATAAGACCAGGTTATAAGGCACTTGGCAGACCAGGAAGACAGCTACCACAGCAAGAATCACCTTGATGGCCTTATTTCGTTCAAAGCCACGAGCCTGGCAGAGGGTCTGGACAATGCTGCTGTAGCAGATGCTCATGACCAAGAGCGGGAGGGCAAAAGCCAAAACAATCTGGCTTGCCTGCATGCTGACACGGAGCTTGTCAGCATTGCTGGAGTACGGGGTGCAGGTGTGGTTGTTGATTGTGGTGTACTTCATTTCTGGTATGGAAAAGATCAGTGCCATCACCCAGATGGCAGCTGATGACACTTTGCCCAGAAACACTGCTTGGGAGCGGTAGCGGTGAGCGGAGACAGCCTTGGCGATGACGAAGTAGCGTTCCACGCTGATGAAGGAGAGAATGAACATGCTGCTGTAGAAGCTGACCTTGTAAATGGTGTGCATGGTTTTACACACCAGCAGGCCCAGTACCCATTCTGTCATGGAGTTGGCTGCCCAAAAGGGAAGCGACAGAGCAAAGAGCAGGTCTGCAAAGGACAGGTTGAGCAGGTACACGTCCGTCATGGTTTTAAGACGCTTGAAGTAGAAGAAGGTGAGGATGACCAGGAGGTTCCCTGTCAGCCCCAGGAAGCAGATGATGGTGTAGAAGGTAGGCATGAACCAGCGGCGGAACTGGCGGTTGGATTCTTTCACACAGAGCTCAGGAAAGTCATCATAATTCCAATCGGACATGTTACCCTCATAAGGGTAGTTCATGTAGGACAGGTTATAATCCAGGTGGGGGTTGCTGGTTGTATTGTTGTCATTTTGAGTCAAGCAAGACTGTAATCAAAGATAAAATTAAATGATAAAATACAGGCAAGTAAAGCAACTTTGCATAGGTAAATCAGAGAAAAAACAATCTACCTGCTTTAGACCTTTCCTAACCACTTCCTTAGAGGAAACGGTGCTTGTGAGTGGAGGGTTGTGGTTAGTTACCTGCTGCTTTAACCTCTAAGTGGGTACATATTGCTACAAACATCCTATCCTTCATGTTTTCGACTTTAATAAGAGATGCTGCAGTTGTGTTTCATTCTTACCTTAAAATTCATCACCCATATCAGCAGTATAGCTGGCAGAAGGTTTTGGAGATCTGAAAAACAAATGGAGTACGTTTCTATCAGATCAAGCACTGTAATAGTATGATTGACTCTATCCTTAATAAGCATTGTGGACGATCGTTATGTGCAATGTTAGAGAGTAGTTGAATGAGCAGTTAAAGGTGTACCACAATCCCATCGGTTGAGGGACACATGAGAGAAAGATTTACAGAAAAAGGGGTCAAACTGAAGCAGCAAAAGGTCAAAATGTCCTGAATTTTACTCATTAGTATGGGTTAAACTTAAAAATGCAATCAGTCTTTCATTAGCTGCTATCTGCCTGGTGCATGCCTGTATCCGCTTTACGTCTGGAACCTCCCGTCTACAATGGGCTTGAGACGCACCCTTGTTGAGGACTTGGCTCAGACTCCGGAGTTACTCTCTTATCCTGAAGCCTGTTAAGGAATCTGATCCCGTTTGATTCGGTGGGGGGAACCTCTTCAATTGCATGCCTTTGCTGACATCAACCCCAGCAGGATTCGAACCCTGGACCTGGGAAAGTCTTCCGCATGGAAGACGAGTGCTCTAATCACTACATCTGCCTGGTGCATGCCTACATCTTTTAAACTTCATAACCCCCAGTTAAAGATACAGTTGGTAACTTTTATTAAAAAGAATGTTTGTTTAGGGTCATATTTGCAGAAATTGTCTCTACATCCACACAGACGTTTAAGAGACAGATAGTCTATGAAAAAAAATCTGGTTGCTCCTAATGACATTTGCTAAGATCCACTGTAGCAAATGCCATTGGAAGCAACACGAGGAGGCAGAAGAACATGATATTTTTTCACAGATTATCTGTCCCATGTACAGCTGTGTGAATATAGTGACAGTTATTTTTATAAAAAAAATTACCAACCACAGCTTTACTAACCCAGACTTTCTCTTATACATGTGTAGAGATGATCTATTGATATTGTTTTCGTAGACCTCACAAAGCCCCTCCAAAACCACAAAAAACTACTGTTATCATTAGTAACACACCTCTATGTAGAGTCTTGGTGGAGTTCCCCTTTAAATGCTATCTTGTGCTCGTTTTGATTGTGTTTAGAAATTACTGGCGGCAATAACACACTTATTGTTGGAAGTAAGAGGCTTCCTGTGCAACCAGTGGTGATGTGGTTTTAAACTAGCTCATTGGAAAAAAAAAAAGGACTTAGTTCCGTATTTTTATAAAGACTGTTAGTACTACTCATTATTCATAAAGTGTGCAGTTATTGTTACATAATGTGATTTACCACATGACAATACAGACTGCAGCATAAGTCAGATAACCTGATGTTGGTAAAACTCCTAATTACGGGTTCTGACATGAGAGATGTTAGTCATTGCTGCTATCAAAGAGGATAAAACATATACAGCACTGACACTGCTTTAAATCATTTTTACAAGTTGCCATGTTGAATGTAGTTGTTAACGCAGGTCAGAATCAGCTTGACTGTACTTCATTCATACTCATTTTTTTCTCATTGCTGTCAATGAACTTAGACTCAAATTGACTTAACAGCTGAGAACAAGGACATTAACCGGACCAAAAATAGCTAAAGAATAGGAGGACTATGACAGTATATACTCAAGTATTTGAAGAAAAAATAGATGTATATATAATTATATTTAAAAAACACTAATAACCAACAACAGGAATAAAATAAAAAAGTCTGTATGCATGCATAAATATACATATGCGCCTTGGTAGACACAATAACTGATTAATTTTATACCAGAAATGTTTATACAGCCAAGAATTTAGGTTACCTCTTTCAGCGTTGGTTTCAACATTACTATGATAAACTTTTAATCGTTACCTGAGCTTAAGTGTTTAATCAAAATTATTTTTTTAACATGGATTAATTCACCACAGCATACACAATAATCTTTTAAGTATCTCAGTTAAACTCTGATAAGGTACTCACCGCTGACACAAGTCATGTTGACTGGGAGTAGTACGCTGTACGTAAAGACACAGATGAGTGAGTGTGTTTGATGGTGGTTTCCCTTTGTTGAAATGAAAAAAAAAGGCTGCTGCACTGAAACTTTTCTCCTCGGCTCTGAGGAATCATGTGAGAGAACTGTGAAAACCACAGACTCAATTTAACATGTGAAGCAAAAAATGGTTATTTTTCAACAATTGGTGCTACAATGTGCTTTTCATTTTGTTCAAACTGCTATTGTAGTAATATGGTGACTGATGACTATGTCAGATAATGATAAAATTATTACCACTTCCTGGACCTCATAGCTTCAAGTCCCTACCTGTGTTTTGAGTATATCGTAATTGTGTACCACAAGAAAAACATGCACACCTCGTGTCAACTTATACAGAGCATTTCTAATCAAACCAACCACATTTGGTGGGTTTGATCTGTTTCAGTTAGACAGACTCGTGTTTCCATGAAATGAACTACCTGAGAAGGAGCCAGGGCTGAGATGTAAAGCTTTAACTGAATCTTATGGAAATCAGTTAAATTAGCGAAAACCTGTGGCTTTTTGTCAGATAGTGACAGGTATGATAGCTCAGACCCACACACTGCAGTACTTACCTGATAACGCTCAGCAACTATTTTCCGTCAGGTTATTATTGCTGTTATTATTAGTATATTATATTCATATTTATACTCACCATTTACCGTACTTATTGCCGGACCTTTCTTATTACACTATTTTAAAATAAGCATAGCTATGCACACACGTTACTAATACACTCCCACACACAAGCCTAACTCTGCATAACTTTCATTTTTGTCTTTTACGCTCTTGTACCCACACCCTTGCTCTTGATATATTTAGTAATATATATATATATTTATTTATTTTTTTTCCTTCCTCTTATTTTTTTTTTTAATTTATTATTATTATTTTATTTTATTTTTGTTTCCCCTCATTTATTCTTCCTCCTTAAAACTATACCTTCATGGATGGACACTTCTGCCATAGCTGCTGGCGCCTGCAGGTGGCAGGGGCAGTGTGGACAGGATGGCAGAGGACTGGACCACTCTTATTTAAACCATGTTAGAATTTGCAGTACTTACCAATTCTCACAAAGCAGGCCCCCTCCTGGGGGCCTGGGGGCTGCTCCAGAGGGATCCAGTCCAACAACGGGCTGGCCACCTCCTCAGGACTTGGTATGCGCCCAATATCAGTTAAAATATTTTGAATGCAACATTTGAAAAAGCAGGAGAAACCATCTATTATGTCATGGAGCTCAGACTTAGATGGCCCACTGAGGGCGCTATGTTCTGTCCAGACATGCCACTGTCAGTGTTGCTTTCAAGGACCCCCATCCTCCCCTGACATTTTTATTATGCCTCTGTGATAGCTGTAGCAGGTTATGTTTTAGGGTTGTCTATCCATAGTCCCACACGTTATGTTTGTCTCATTCTTGTGAATGTGATATTTCAAAAAACCCTCGAGGTGATTTCTTCAAATTTGGCACAAACACCCACTTGGACTCAACAATGAACTAATTACAATTCAGTGGTTGAAGGTCAAAGGTCAAGGTCACTGTGACCTCACAAAGCGTTTTTGGCCATAACTTAAGAATTTATATGTTAATTATGACAAAAGTTAACATGATGAAGTGACATTTTATATCCAAAAGGTCAAAGGTCAACTGCAGTGTAACATCATAATGTTTTGCAGAAACACTTTTCTGGCCATTATGCAACATCATAACTCAGGAACAGAAGAGACGTTTGTTCAGATACCAAACTGGTGACACTAATCTTGGGTGTCCACCTTAAAACTGTGCTGATTGTACAGAGCTCCTATGCTGCTGGGTACAGCTTGACTGGTTTGCAGAGGCATACTACCGCAAAGTGGTGATTCTAGTTTATTCTACTTATTTATTTTCTCTCATACATTGTCAACTGTTTTGCGTGCTGCTACTACTAATTATTATGATCATTATTACCGCTATCATACGTTCATTCTTGTTTGTGTGGCTTTGTTTTTTGCATTGTTAAATGTTGTACATCCACCTTTTGTTCTTTGTTTATTTCTGTGTCTGTGATTTTTGTATCTGTAAGTCACTATTTAGTTTTGTATTCACACTAATAACCAAAATATGTATCAGTATGTTTTTAAAGACATGAACAGGGTTTATCAGTTTTTGTGTGTGTGTGGTTTTCAGTGTGTTAAATGGAAACACTTAATGTTCAATGTTACTTTGTACTCACAAGAGGAAATGCTCAGTCACTTAATAGTTTTATGCAGTATTTAGTATATGAGTGTTGGGTTAGGGTTGTGTTTTTTTTAACCATTGTACTGTACATACAGTGTGCAGTGTTATGGCGACAGGGCCTTGTTGTGCTGGACGACAGATAAGGCCTTGCAACACTACCCTTTAGCCCACTAAGTCAAAAGATGTGCACAGGCTTCTGCACACCTGTATCTCTGCGGTTGTGGTTTCTAGCTTTCACTCGAGCCGGTGCTAACCGCACGGTAAAAAACGTGGCAAGCTGCAATGTAGGACACATGTTTCACCTTTAAAACATTAGTACTATGAATTTTAATCAGTACACCATCTTGTGACAGGCTCAAATCACTGGCATCACCACACATAAAGCTTAAATCTCCTGGCAGGACAGTGTTTTAGGCAGAAACACTGAACTGTGTCAAAAACAAAACGGGTCTCTCAGGAGGATTGCTAGTTCTGCACTGAAAACAGGAAATCAGAACAATTCCCTCTCATCTTACCCACTTCCCTTACCTATACGGTGCAAAGGACAAGTAGCTATGCAAGCACACTGTATGCAACTATGAATGTTTGATTGAAGCTTCTGCATACCTGTCTGCAGCATGCTTGTTCCTGATCTTTTATGCACCACAACTGCTCACAGTAATGTTATGTTTAAAGCACTGTTGTACATTTTAAAGGTTCTACTGTATATATGAGGTTCTGAATAGTAACACAGCAGCAAACTATTGCTAGTAAAGATACAGTGGAGTAATGGCATCCTGAGTAGAGAATGAGGTCACACCATCTCTGCGTATTGTAATACGAGTTCCTCTGTTCTTTGTTTTGTAGCTAAGCCAGCTGTGCCAAGCCCCCAAGAACAGCGCTGGGCTTTGAAGCCAATTTGACATAGTTGTAAGACTGTTTAATTACAACCGCAGGTTTCGTCACATGATGCCACTGGGCCAAGACCTTTCCCCCATTGACTTAGTCTAGAGTCTAGAGGAGACACATGATTCAGTTTTTTTTATCACCATTTACGTTAGTTGAGGGCTAAATTATAAGTTAGGCACTCTGCTGGTGAAAGTGTCCACACAGTGCAGAAGCAGAGTGGAAGATCAAGGTAAGTTTATACATGGAAGTCGAACTTTTTTGGCTTCATGCGCCACTTAGAGACTTTCATAGGAATGAACATTGTATCCAGTTCGCACACATGCATGTTAATGTACGCGAGTCCTCCCCTTCATGTCCCACCGGCTAGCTAATTGCCACCACTTTACACCTTGTCATATGGCGGTTACCACTGATAATATTCACAGAAGCGCACTGTCCACGTCAGGTTTCCCCCCAGGTTACCACTGTTAGCTCTGTCAGTGCGGTTAGCATCATTAGCACAGCTAGCACTGCTAAGCGCCACCATTTCAGCTCATTCACCTCCATGTTTGCTCAGGATGTCAGAGGTGAGAGCCAGTGCAGGCAATCCCAGTCTAGACTCTGAATGTCTTGAAACACCATTAAATTACGCCTGTTTGTACCATAAATATAAATTTATATTTGTTTATACTCAGAGATAATCACCTTGCATAATGTTTTTTGAAAACAACTGAAGCACAAACTTGTTCAGGGTAGAAAAGTTTATTGGTATAAATATGAAAAAGGAAATTCATTTTAAGACTGCATGTTTATGACTGTTCTTCAAGCTGTTTCACGACATGAAAATCCATGTTTAAGCAAACCTCGTTACACTGTGTACACAATTACGGTACATTTAAAAGTTTTTAGGCAGAAAATTGCAATATTGAGCATAACACAGAAATGTTCTAAGCGTACTGCTTTTGATTTGATTGACAGCTAGCAAACTTGAGAACACTGGTAGTTGAGCATTGTACAGCATTGATGATCATGTGATATACTTATGGATGGGCTGGGACAACCAATACACAAGTATAATAAAAAATGCTGATAATAAATAACAAATAACTACTACTAATGACTACAAACTCCTGAGACAATACTGTCACTGTAATACTGATACAGAGAGTAAACAAATGTTCTCCCGCCAAGGAGATGGTCACCCAGCTCTTCACAAGTAGGCCAACTTATTCTTAAAAAAATTGCAACATGCAAACATAATAAAAGCAACAGGGACACTACAATACAAAGGACAAAGTTAAATATAACACTGAGCAATGTTTGATTCATGTGACAGCTTTTTTCATATAGCCAGTCTTAATCTGCGACGATCTGGGATCTGCCAGACATAGTGCTAGAGATATGTATCAATATGTGCTGAAGAGGGCTTGTATGGGTTCTTCCAAATGGCAATGAGGCCTATGGAGGAAATATAGTGCTTTCAAGCAGGCTTTTGTGGCGCACTTAGCAGCCTTTAATTTCAAAAAGGACCACTGCTTCGTCGGCTTCAAGTGCTTTACATTTTTCATTTATTTGTATTCAGCGCATGTCTGTGAGGCTTGGTGTTTTTAAACTCAACTAAAACATCATCTCTGCCTCAGGGTTGTTAAACACTGAGCCTGTCTAGACGTTCTTCATATGCTTTGACAAACTGAGATGATACTGTGCAATATACAGTCAGGTCCATAAATATTTGGACAATGATACAGTTGTCGTCATTTTGGCTCTGTTTGTTAAACACTGAGCCTGTCTAGACGTTCTTCATATGCTTTGACAAACTGAGATGATACTGTGCAATATATGTTACTGAAGGGTGATGTCAGAGGCCAACAGACGCCTTACAGTTCACAGACAGTCAGGTGTTGGACTCAGTGGGCTGTTCTCGCCCGGCTGGGCCCCTCTGGCAGCTCACTAGTCGGGGCATCTTCTGTCTGAGCAGAGGTGGTCTCTGAGCCCGTGTTACTGTCGCTGGTTCCCTCCTCCATGGCTCCCTCTGGGACGCTCTCCTTGTCCTCTGTCCCCTCCTCACTGCCCGGAGGAGCCTCAAGCTCCTCGGAGGCTTTCGGCTTCCCTGAGTCAGAACAAAGGAATATTTTGCACAGGTGCGTAGGAGAGGGACGAGCAGAACACAACTTCTGGAAAAAAAACTCCCACACACTGTCTAACTTGCAAAAATTATGATTTTGATGCTGCAGTGTTTTGGTGACTATACCTTCATCAGGCAAACAGTTTTGTAACAACGAGAGGCCATCTTAAGTAGGAGTAGCTGTGAGTTTGTAATCAGTCACATTACCCATGTGCAGTGGAAAAGCGTAAATACCAAACACCAATTTGTTTAACAGTCAAAAATATTATACACAGAGATGAAGGAATAAAGAAGTAAAGATTAAAAACTGCCTAGTGACAATCATAAACATACCCCAAAAAGTTTAAATTAGATAAGTACGTTCTTAAGAATAAATGCTTAATGCTTAAGAACTTTTGGGAATCTTTTTATGTTACAAAACTTTGCCTGATGAAGGTCTAATTACTGAAATGTTGCCGCATTTAAATCATTATTGATTGATCGTTAGACAGTGTGTGGAAGTTTTTTCTACAAGTTGGCTTCCCTGAGTCAAAAGAGTAAGAAAATTACATGATGTTAAAGAAATATTTCACAGCTGGAAACATGGTCTTCTCACAAGACTATCTATGCAGTAGAAATATGCAAATCGTTTTGCAATGTGTGCTATATGACCAGAGAAAACAGAGAAAAAGGGGCTGTGGCATTTGCTTTTGCTCAAGAGGTAGAAAACCTATAACTACCAGGATGCACTGCACCGCACTGGGCTGATAAACGTGGGTGACGTAATGCGAGTTACCACACTAGAAAACAATATGCCAGCTATTAACAGACGATCTTGAATTTGGTGCTGGTAAGATGGCTGGAAAGTTTAACATTGCTCATTTACACATGCTACCCATGCTGCTATGATACAAAGCTGGTTGAAGTCAGCAAAGTATCCCTTTTAAATGTTTAAAAAACATGACGCCCTGCAACTGAGTCAGATAGCACCACAGCCACAACTTAAGACCAGTGTGGCTCACCTGGTGTATCTGTGGTGTTAGATTCTGCCTCCTCGCCCTCCTTGTTGCTGCTTTCACTGAGAGAATTTTGCTGGGACTTGTTGCCATGTGTTGCACAAATGTGTTTTTCTTCCTCTGCTAAGACACAGGTGGGGGCCTCTCTTGCACCTCGGTCTCCTGCATCCTTCTCACGTTCTGCCATGCGTTTGCGGGCTGCCTCTTCCGCTGCAGCAATCTCTGCAGAAATCTTCTCCATGTCCACTTCCACTTTCATACAGCAAAGCTTAAAAGAACAGTAATGATGGAATTCATGTCAAAATGAGAAAACAATGGCTGCACTTTTGAGTAAGCTGTGCATGCTCATTAAAATTATGTGCCTTTCACTTTACAAAGGTCAGTGTTGGCTGAACATGCACGTGCAGGTTGGACACAAAGCAACAATTTAACTACATTATGTAACTGAATGAGCAAATAGTTCTGTTCATAAGTACAACAATGTTTCAGTACAAGTTCAGTCTTGAAAATGCTGCTTCTTAATGCCTCAGTAACTTGATGCTGCAATGAGCTCTGTGAAGGACAAATGGCACCACCTGTTGTGAACAGTGGAAACTGCACTTGACTGCACAGTCCTGCATCTCATTTCAGAACAAAGTTGTTATTATGGGGGCTGCAAATTGTAAATGATGACAGATACATGATCGCCAGAACATGTGGATGGAGTTAGCAGCAGCTGGTGGCTGTAAGGAATGCGAGGCAGCACGCAAAAAAAAAACAGGCAAAATGAAGCTTGTGTGCGAGTGAGTGATGACCGAGCTTGATGTAGAAGATGCCGTACCCTTTTGAGCTCATTTGTGAAAGACTCTGTGGCTTCGATGAATTTTCTTTTCTTGTCCTGGTGGCGGTCTTCAATCTGAAGCAACTCTGCCTCCAACTTTCTCTGTGACACAAGACAGGCACCACAGTTATTATATTATTAACCCATAAAAAACAAAACCGTCTGCTAAGCGCCACCATTACGTGAGGATTAGAATAATGACCATACCTGGTGTACCATCAAAGACTGGACCTGGCGTTTAAGGACCTGCATGCGAGCAGTGGTAACAACTGACCGCACATCTGGGACGACGCTCTCACTGAGGATCTCGCTGATAAGACGGTGGTTGCGTTGGAAACGAGCCGCCGCTGAGTGCTTTATTGAAAACCCATCGTCGTAATCTGAAGACATGAAAAAAATCTGAGTTATGATTGTCTTAGAAAATAGATTTGTGTACACCTGTCAACAGGCAAAGAGAAGACGTGTTACGCAGTCACCATCCACAAGTATGAGAGGCTTCGGCAAATTACAGCACACGTGATACAAAACAAAATTATGCAAATACTGCTGTATCAAGACGTTATAAACATGCGGAGGATATTGCTCAATATTTATACAGAGTTGGAGTTAAGTATAGGCCATTATGTCAAAATACATCCTTAAGCAAAGCACAACCGTTATTGTTAGGCGAATGGGACAAGCGGTTAATTATAACCCACTGTATGTGGACGGCTTCAAGATGTAGTCTGCAATTTTCCTTCGTCAGCAAATGTACTTTTTTGTCTTACATGTATACTCCACTTCCATTTAAATACAGGATCATAGTGCAAGAAAGTAAAGACATTTAAGACAGTAATCATCCCTTGTTACTTTTTCCACACTGCAGTGATAAAGAATTCCAGATGGATCCAAATGGATGTTGTTTTTTTGCAAATGCAGAATAAAACACAGAGCTGTGTTACTTTCAGAGGCGTCTTTGACAATGACTCTGTTACACACAGTAACTGTTCCACTGTTATTCTAAAGATGACAGTAGTAAGCCTTTTTCCAAATGAAGCTTTTTTCAGATTAAGACGTGGGATATGCCAATATCATTTTGATTTTAGCATTCTTTGAACAGTACACTCAGAATAAGCATCTTAGTTGGGGTTTTTTACTGCATTTTGCGACACATGACCTCTTGCCTGTGTGTCATCGTTGCTACATCGTACACAAACCAACTTGTCAACAGTTTGCAAGGCTGCAAGTAGAGATGCATGCCCAAAATATACGCCCACATTTCTGTTGGGAAGGAGAAACGCACCTAAACATTATGCAAGATTCAGATATCAACGTTTTTTTGGGTATGTGACAACCTGACACAAAGAAGCAAAAAGGCACAAGCAGCTCTGGCCGTTCACTTTTCACATTTAGATGTGATAAATGACATATTAGGGCATGCTAATCTTAGTATGTATGGCTGAATGTAAACAGGAGTATTAGTGGAATATTTATTTTCATTAGCAATGTAAACAGCGTAGTGGGAATATTGTCTTTTACGGAGTAAAGGCAAAACCTGAACTGTATCTGCCTGAACTGTTAGATATTTTGGTGAATTTATATTTTAAAAATCCCTTCCTATTGTTCTTTGTTCTGGCTTTTATAGGATATATGGCGATAAATGTATCTGTATACAGTCACCCTCGATATTTTCAGTAGAATTCAGGACTCAATCAAGAGAGCACTGACTGCAAAACATGTCTTTGCAAGACAACAAAAATAATTTGTTACTTTTCAGCTAGTCTTGTGTCTCCACAGTGCTATGTCAGCACTGGAGAAAGGTCTGAGACCATCTGTTAGTATTCCACTATAGGGACAAAAATGCTCTAGGACTGTTTTTGGTGGAAAATTTGCTTGTGTGGCACGTTGGGAGGCAAGCACTGACATCACAATGAGCAGTACATTATTACGACGATATCAAAGAAGCTTGTGTGAAGTGGAGTGGGTCGGTAAATTGGTGAAGTCAGTGTCACTGGCGCATGCCGCTGCCAGGATAAAAAGATGTGGCAAATCAACTCTGACTGGCTGGATTAACATCGGGCATGAGAGTCCTGTGAGCTTTTCCAAAGTGTATTATCAAGTTGTTTTATTCTTTGTAGATCTTTACAACAATTAACCTAAAGAACAAAGCAGGCATGCCCCACTGCACGAATGAAACCTTCATCAAAACATGCAGTTTTCAGTGTGTAGGTTGTTAGCTCGGAGGTTGTTGTTGTTGTTTCCCGTAGCGAAGGGGAATTTGAAAAAGGTAACTTGCAGATAGCATAAGGGGAGGAGAATGCTGGCCTAAATAGCTGGAAATTGGCAGGTGTATAGCCACAGACTACATCCAGTGAGTCATACTATTTTTCAACACAAGTTCTGTAAATGAGAACACTGAAACATACTTAACCAAACACATGTGGGTGTGGAAAAAATTGAGGCTTGTTTCGTAGACTGTGATAACTCTGACATGTTATGGAGAATCTACAAGATCATTAGAGTATTATTAAGTGATTATTAAGTTTGATTCCGAAGCAGTGACTTGATTGCTATTAATTTGAACATTTGAAGAAGGGTTTTACGTACCAAATGAGTAAATCTAATCTGTCTATAGTGGATTTTTAAAAAAAAAAAAAAAAGTTTTGTTTTTAGAAGGTAAATATACAGTTGGATCACAGTTATATTAAACAATACATTTTTTTGGAAATTATGTTATTGTTATGTTATATTTATTTACCTGTTGGCTCCCCTTTTATATTTCCATTTGTCAACATTGTTCAACGCTATCATATACGATCTCTGTGTGACGCTCTGATCACCTGCGCATGTCCCTGATGTGCAGCCATGTGTGTACCCTTGAAACTTTCCAGAGAGCAGAAATGAATCTTATCTGCCATGTTTAAAGTTTCAAAGGTGCTCATACAGAGAGTCTGACACCACAACAGGAAACAGTCAAGGGAGGTCATACATTCTGGAGGTGCTGTTTGAGAATTCATTTTCTTTTACGGTCCAAAAATTCAGACAAATTCAGTCTCACTAATTTGTACAACAACACTATGCACACAACTAATGTTGTTTCAGGTTATTTTGCATTACAGATTTTACAAACCATGGCACCTCCTGAATGCTTATCACAACAGGCATGTTATGTCAGAGCTGCTTTGATGCTGCTGAGAACAGAACAGGAGAAACCAGTACATAGCAGCTTAGAGTAGAATTTCTTTAAGACTGTGTTTATTAATAAAGCACAATCTCTGAGTGTGTAGCCACCTGGAGAGCTTAACCTCATTTAATCATTGATGTACGTGCAGTCAGTGGAGAACACAACCCACTGGGATACCAGCTCTGACATTTTTATGGTCTGAGGTTTTTCTAAATAGCAAATGGTTTTATCGGCAGTTTTCCTGTACATCATTATCTTCCACTGTGACCCAGCCAGACCCCAGACGAGCATCATTTCCTTTAGGTGGGTGTAACTCAAACTTCATCTTCTGTGTGTGTGTGTGTGTCTGATGTGTGTGTGTCAGTCTTTAAAACAACACAGATAAGAATGTAAATGTTGCAATTACATCTAAACCAATGCAAAGAATACCTACACGATTTAAACGGGGGGGGGGGGGGGGATAACAGTCTCTGGGTGTGTGGACTGGCAACTCTGTGTGGCCATGCTATGGTAATTACAGCTCTGTCGCACTGCTCTAAACCCTGGGAGACAAAGCATTTAGCAGACTGGCCTTACCATCTGGATCTTCCGCTGGCTGAATGCTCATATAAGGCTCGCCCTTGTCCAATCTGGACTGCCTCTGGCGGCTCTCCTCTTCCAGAGCTGCCTCGGCCCGGCTTTTTGCATTGACGTAGGCCAGGTAGGCTGGCGAGTTGTGATAGGCCTTCATGCTCTCATTATACTCAATCTACAGTGGAAAAGATGACAGGAATGTCGAGGAAACAGAGATGGCAAGCAGACACAACGTGGACCCTCGTTTCTATCAAGTACGACAAGATAAGGAAAGAGGTTTACTCAGGAGTGTAAGAAAGGAAGGAATGATGACTGGAGGGACCCACAACTGTTGGAGACACATCTACTGGGCACCCATCAGAAAAACCCCATAGACACCCCTTGTAAAACAACCAACCTTCTCTGCTTCGTAGTCATTCAAATAATCCTGTTTCTCCTCATCAGTGAGGTCCCTCCACATGCCACCGATTATCTTCCCAATTTCCCATAGCTTCAGATCAGGATTGGAGGCTTTTACTTGATCCCAAACCTGGTGATGAGAACCAGACATGGGTGTGGGGTTGGGTTGGGTTGGAGGGGCTATAAGTGGTTATCTCTTTGCAGAGAGGTCACAAACCAGAGGAGGCCGTGTGCTTTAAACTCCATCTCCAAGGTGACAAATCCCACTATGTGATGTAGACAGTCCTAGCTAAGACACCTACCTCCATAAACAACTGCTTGTGTCTGAAACAAAATGTACGTCTTACTTACTCTGAGCTGACACAATATCTTAAAAGCAATGCATCCCTGTCTTCCAGCAGAGCACATAACAAAGGCAGCAATTACAAACTGTGTACTTACCTTACGACTATATCTCATATATGGCATCAGTGGCTTATCGGGTGGCTTGGGTGGCTTTGGGATATTTATTCCGGAGGAATTCTGAGAGACAGAAAAAGAGTCACCTTAAGACACAGTTGCTGTTGAGTGACCGGGCATCCATTTAAACTCTCTGGCTAACCTAGGTTGAGTATATCTTATCAAACTGTGTGCAGGTGCATTTTATTTGACATAAAACTGTTTAAAAATGTGATTTAGAATAAAATACAAGATGCATTTCTTATCACTTCAATTAACCCAGTTTAATTAATGACAGTTTGAGGCCAAACACAAGCCTGGAACCCCACAGAGTACAATGGAACAGTGCTGACTGTGGAAAAAAAAAATACAAAAAAAAAAAAAATCTCACTTAAACTGAGATTTGCCCATAATGCCATTATCAGAGTCAGCCAACCACAGCTTGCATGCAGCGACTAAATTACTGCTCAGCAGCCAGAGCCATGCAGCGAGTCTGTAATACCATGGCAACACTGATGGCATGGGTTACTTTACATGGCTGTCAAAAACGCAGACTTTGAAAGGCAGGTGGTATTTGAATACACACAGATGGACTCTTAGCCAGCCTGCACTGTGATGGAGACGGTAGAGGGAGGTTGGAATGAATTTCAGATTCATTCTCAGTAATGAGTGAGGCTTCTCATTCTGGCTATTCTGCAGCATCTGCACTTATGACAGTGGCAATGCAAAAATATATGTAATGTAATTTGCTCGAAGCAAAGCAGAGGTCAATCTTGTGTAAAGCTCCGATGCCATTGTTGCTCAGAGAGGCTTCTGCAGGGTCTTCCTTTAAATAAGCAAGCATACTGTTCAGCGATTGCAGATTTTATTTCCTCCACTTGCGTCTGCCTGACATTTTTTTGGTCACCTTATTTTCTCTACATTAATATCATACCGTTACCCGACTGTTGCTGCTTTGGCTCCCTCCCAGTCTGTAGTTGTTGTAGGCCAGATGGCTGTATGGGTTGTACCCCACAAACCCGGGAGTGTTGGGCATTTGCTGATGGAAATAAATGAGACAGAAATATGAATGAGAGAAATGACATAAAAGAAGGAAAGGGGGAGGGGAGGACCCAAGACCAAAAAAAGAAAGAAAGAAAGAAAGAAACCAATGAAAGAAGCTGGGAAAATGCAAAATAAAGAAACTTGCATTCATGCCGAGGCTACAAAGAAATCATCTTTTCAGAAGCAGTGGTGTATCAGCACGTAAAGTGGATACAACAGAAAAGCAGATCTCTGGAAAAAATATATTTTAAAGCATGTACTTAAATTAAGTCTCCGATACCCAAATAATATTTGGTGTTACACTAATTAGGAATACTTACTGTTGTAGGGGCAGGGGGAGGGGGAGGGGCGTAGGATGGTCTCTCTGTTGTAAAAGAAAAAGGTCTACATGAGACATCAGCATCAGTCCAATAATACAACAGATTATCTCCAATTTAACCTGCTGGTCTTCACTATGTCCCAGTGATTTCTTCTATAAAAACTTTATTTCTAAATGAAATAACACCATCTATGACCAATCAGACATCAATTCTCTGTTAATGCTTGATACAACTGTGATACTGAAGGTTGTGTCACTTAACAAAGGTTTATGAAAACAGCAGATCTGGTTATGCATTTTAATATCATCACCTACAAAGGGCTTCATATCACAACTAGCTAAAACACTCCCAGATCCTTACTTGACATCTTTGCAGTGAGGAGACGGTTTCAGTCTATTCCAGTCATTGGCTCTGCAATAAACACATTTTAGAGTAGGAGAGCATTTTATGTTATTGATGAGATGAACTGTTTTGACAGGGTGGTTCATACATGGCACAAAACAAAGAGATGCCGATGATGACGCTGGCTAGCAACGACTTTAGCTCCACGTTAGCGTAATGCCACTGTGAACACTGACAGGCAGGAGAGACCGTTGGATATAGCATTTCATGTTAGCAAGGAAATATCAGTTACAGCGTTCATTTGTTCTAGATGAAACGCCCAAAATGTTATGAATATTTGGATGCAGTAATGGGTGAAATAGCAGTGGTAGTTAGGACTGGCTGGTTTCCACCGTTCATCTGACAGCTAGCGCTACATCTCTGCGTTGTCAGTGCGTGTAGCAAGTTAGCTAGCAAGCTAACGTTAGCATGTATTCATGCTAGCTAGTAGCTAGTGATGTAGCTGCTGTGATATGTTCCTCCTAGCTAGGTTAGCCGCAGACACCAGCAACAAACAGAGCCTTAGTTAACATGCGTGACTTTAATTGCAATTATAATGTTATAACAACAGATAGAAATTCGATGTTATGTTGTTAGCTTGGCTCATACGCTAAATTAACGTTAGCAGGCTGGCGGCTAGCTGGTTACATAGCCTAGCTACCTACATGAAAAGGAAAATGACATCTGAGGTTTTCTTAGCATGCAACGTCAAGTCAAAACAACATGTCTACATAAATAAATTCCCTTAGACATTGACGGTGGCAAGCACGCATTTATACTACAGTAATGGCCATAAAACTCACCATTAAAAGCTCTAGTCCCCACCACAGCTGTGGCTTTGACAGGGAAGGCTAACCCACCTAGCTCAGAGAAACAGTACCCACAATAAACGAATGAAATGGGGTCCACTCGTAAGATTCCTGCAGAATCTTCCAGAATTGCACCCCCACCCTCTCCTCATTACAGCTGTGCTTTGCCTCGATGCCGATGCTCGTCGCCCTCAGCTGTCACTGCTGCGGCTCTCACTTATTGATGTGACATCAGAAACATCTCTTTCCTCAAGATCAGTCTTTCCATTCAGAAAAAAGAGGAGATATCAAAACAGCGCAGCTTCATAGGACTCACCATTATACCTACATAGCTTTATCTTCAAGGTGCAGATGTGCATCATCATAAGATTGATCAGAAACACAATGCAGTGTGTTTACTCTTGCGTTGCATAGAAGCAAAAAGCTGATCCACATTATCATCTTCTCTGCAAAATACATTACCTCATATCAAAAGTGTGCCATGTCAGTGCAGGTGCTCTGCAGTTTACACCCATTTTTCTCTATCAGGCAATAATCCCAGGCTATATTATTTTTAAAAAGTTGGAATTATTATGTGACATAATTAATATTATGTCACCTTATGGAAAGTTGCATTAAGGAGGCTTCACAGGCCACTAAGCTTTTGAGAAAATCAAGGTTGCCCTATTCACTGCTCCCTCTTTGTTAGAACTGAAATACTTAGAATTCTTGTTCACATTGTTCGAGAGCCGCCCAGGTCAGTAGTTGTAATAGTGTGTTCCCTAAAGATAACAATCCAAAGCCTGCAGGATTTAGCCTATATCTCTGCCCATTCAACCTGAATAGTACTTGTTTTGGATTTGTTAATTGATTGTGTTCATTGTGACCCCATTTCTGTCTGTTTACACTGCACACTTGAGAGCTTATTTTATTTCTGCTTGACCTGCATCCTGTATAATATGCATGTAGACACTGCTGTGATCTCATCTGCAGGTGTGGTGCTTCATGTTCTTTTTTTTTTTTTTTTTTTCACTCACCAGGCAATGGCCAGAAAGCTGTATGGATGGGACGGGGAGCAGATTCCACACCAGGCGTGGGCAGGACCTCGCTTAGCGTCGGGACACCTGTGCTTGAGTGCGTCTGGAGGTAGGACGAAGGTCACATGCCTCCTGTAAGCTACTGTGCAGCTTTAGCGGACACTCACGCAGGGCCTCCCAGGCACAGCTGTGGGATTGTGGATGCCCAGAGGCAGAACGGGGCCTGTGACATTTTGAATCAATCAGAGGAAAACCCATAAAGCTGTTCTCGTAATGCAGCAGTTCCTAAGCCTGTAGAGCTCCTCAAAATAGACTCAGGCAGTGGAACTAAGCAGACTTGAAAGTTTACTCTGGTGGTGGATGGTAGAGGTATTTTTAGAAGCTGCCGCAGTCAGATTATTATGATGTATCATAACATTATGATGTAACCTGTCTGTCAAACCAGCATTCAACATATGCTCAGGGAAACATATGGTGCATCGTCCTGCTGACTTGTTTGGTTTCATAAATTCTGTTAAGTTCACTGTAAATCAGGGGTGCTCAACATTTTTATGACTGACTGCAAGTTTCGGGAGCCAACATTATGACTTAAGGAAAAGTGCAGTTGCAGGTTGTCCACCGAAATCACTAACTTTAGCTAACAGCACTAGCATTGATAACAGAATGTAACCCCTGCAACACTAGTGAGGTGTCGCTAGTTGCTCTCTACAAGTTGTCCCCCTTAACTTGACAGACACTTGCTAGGGGGGCACAGTTGGATGCAGTCACATTATAGTGTATTAAATGTGGATTATGAAAAGTAAAGCATTGAAATTGACTGCAAATGATTAAAAGCTAATGCACGCATTCCATATCATGTTCATAGCCGCACAAAATGTTTCTTAGGGCTGCCATTGGCCTGCTGGCCAGACATTGATCAACAAAGCTATAAATGTTTTGTTTTCTGTCTCTGGCCTGGAGGCAACATATTGACCTTTTCACCATTCGATAACTGAAGCAGGTAGACTGACAAGCTGTGTAGAATTCTCACACAGCTCAATAAGCTGTCATGCACCAACAATCTTTTGTCCAAAGGTTTGTTTCCTGTTTGATTGTATCACAGTATCTATGGCTGTTTTGCTGATTTGGAGCTCAAAGGTGGACAATGCTGTAGCCTACTTACCCAGCAAATAACATCATTAGGAAAATGTCACATGTCATCACTTCCTCTGATAACACTTTCACTGCTACTGGACATTTGAAGCAGATATCAACAATATAAATATAAAATCTGATAACAATATGTCCTCATATATTGTTTTTAACATAAACATATTTTCACTTAACCAAGATATTTTGTGACCAAATTGAAAATTTTACAGTTGTGAAAAAAAACAACACAAACAACAAATATAAAATAAGTTTTAAACATTAAGCTTTGATGGCAGTTACATTAGTGCCAGTTATAACTAAAAACAACACAAACAAATCACAAATATGTTATATTTAAGTTCAAATAAATACGATTCAAACACCCAAAAAGCCCTTAAACATCATATTATATTAATATAACATTATATTATATGTTATAATAAATACTTAAATTAAATCATGTGAGATGTGGTAAATGCATTTTTATACCTCCGTGCTGGCAACAGCTGTGGCCAGTAGGCGTTAAATTTTCAGGTTGTCTGTCATTCTGTACGACTGCACATCCATCCGTACTGTATGTCCCATTATCTTGAAAGCAATATCTCAGAAAAGCCTTGAGGGAATTTCTTTAACTTTGGCACAAACATCCACTTACTCAAGGATGAATTGGTTTGAATTTGGTGGTGAAAGGTCATTTTGACCTCACAAAATGGCCATATCTCAAGAATTCACATTCTAATGAATTAGAATAAAATTTCAGGTGATGTATGATAGGAGAAAATGATGGAGTGACAAAAGGTTAACTTTACTGTGACATCATAGTGTTCCACAAAAACATTTTTTGTCCATAACTCAGGAACAGGAGGGGAGACATTTGGATGGATACTGAATTGGTGACAGAACTGGGTGTTCACCTTGAAACTGTGTTGATAGATAGATCGTGCTGCAGGGTTGAAGATGTGTGTGAAACATCCATGTTTGGCAAAAATATACACTTAATATCTTTCTTTTTTTTTAAAGATATTTTTTGGGCGTTTTAGCCTTTAATTGATAGGACAGCTTAAGCGTGAAGGGGGAGAGAGAGAGAGGGAAGGACACGCAGTAAAGGGCCACAGGCTGGAGTCGAACCCGGGCCGCTGCGGCAACAGCCCTGCACACAGGGCGCCCGCTCCACCACCAAGCCACCGACGCCCCAACACTTAATATCTTTTATTAAATTCCCACAAAGTCTTCACTACATATATTAGAAAAGTCTGGACAGACATCGATGTAAACTGCAACTTGAGTGGTTAACGTAGGCATCCAAATCTGTGTTAGTGAGCACTTATCCTTTTCCAAGACAATCCATCCACCTGACAGGTGTGACATCAAGATGCTGATTCGCCTCTCATCCAAGAAGCTTCTTCAACTCTAAATGACTGGTATGAAGTTGCAGGCTATAAAACCTGTGTGGGTGGGAACCCTTGCAGAGTCGTAGGGGTCACGTGAACTCTTAGTTTCAGAGTCGTGAAGGTCACAATGTGGGTCGTTGACCCACCTGGCCACCATCTGGGAACTGAATGTACATTTCAATACTGTAAGCCATCTCCAACGTTGTGTCAGTCAGTTGGGCAGTCCATGGCCTCACAACCACAGACCACATGTAGTTACACCAGCTTAGGTCCTGCACTTCCGGCATCTTCACCTGCAAGATCGTCTGAGACCAGACACTCAGAACAGCTGATGCAACAGTTGGTTTGCACAACTGAAGAATTTCTGCACAAAGTGTCAGAAACTGTTTCAGGGAAGCTCATCTGCATGCTCGTCCACCTCAACAAGGTCTTGACCTGACACCAGTTTGTCATTGTAACCGACTTGTGCGGTTGTGAGGCCTTTTGGATGTACTGCCAAAGTCACAGAGAGTACGTTGTTGATGGTGTATGGTAGTAAAAAATTAACACTCAGTTAATGGGCAGCTCTGGTGGACATTCCTGCAGTCAGCATGCCAATGGCACGCCCCCTCAAAACTTGGGGAATCTGACACATTGTGTTGTGTGTTCAAATTTTAGAGTGGCCTTTAATTGTGATTATTCCAAGGCACATCTGAGTGGTAATGATGCTGTTTAATCTGCATCTTGATTTGCAACACCTGTCAGGTGGATGGATTATCTTGGAAAAGAAGAAGTGCTCACTGGATTTTTTTCTCACCAAAATTTGACATTAATATATCTGTTAAGTGTATAAATATCTTTGAACATTAACTGAAACCTTTGAAAAAAGGCAGCAGCAACAAAATTGTTGCATTTACCAGTGACTAGTTCATCTTAATGTACTAGTTCGTTCTTAATTTATCTGTATGTTTGATATTTTGTCTATGTGATACAAGCATTGGAATAAGTTTTCCAATCATTATTTATGTCAGCACAACTTTATTATAAAACATAGTTGCAGCATGACATTTCCATACTCCTATATGGCATAAAAAAAATCTCACAATACCACCACTAATACTAATATTACAACTGCTACTAATGATAACAGAAACATTATTGTTTCTAAAGTGTTTTAATTGATGTATTACAATGTGTACATTGTCATCAGGTAAACATTTACAATGTGACTGATCATTTTAATTGGTTGAAACTCTATATTTCAGTTCTTTGATCACTTCAGTGTTTTAGTATAACGGTCCTCTTCTGGACAAGATACACAAACCTCCGCTCTTTCCAACCCCAGTCCAATTGTATGCATGCAAACGTTACTTTATATCTTCTACACATTAATAGATAATATCAAAGGCAAACAGGAACAGTCTATTCTCGAGAAATGCAATTACAGTTCAGTACAGCAAAGTTAGAGATCAAGCAACATACTATAGCTTAAATACACCGTTTATGTAGTTAGAAGGCCTTTTACAAAGTCAAAGCCATTACCCTTTGCCATCTCTCTCACAGATTACAATAAACAAAAACAAATGTGTCTGAATGTGTTTAGTTACACTTCATTAGTTGATGAATGATAAAATAGGATTTGCTGGAACTTTTTTTGTGTGCATGCAGTTCACTGTACGAGTATTGGTGTCTCCAGATACTTTGCCTGTAGTCTTTGGAATGAGTTTTAGGATATTTGGTTTCTGACATATTTAAGCTGTAGCTATGACTCTCCACCCATACCACGTCTGTGTTCTGGTGATCTACCTTTGGAAACATTTCTTCTTTAGTGACCATTAAAAGTGGAGTGGCAATACACTGTCTCCAGCAAATTTACAACTGGTTTCAGTGATTAAACTCCTCGTAGTATGTAGTCCTGTCAGTGACTGGGATTTCTGACTGATACGACAGAATATCTAGGCCAACACAGAGACAAAACTAGAAGTTACCTCAGATAATTTTTTGATTGAATAGGTTGTTATGATGAATCATATAGGGTGTGCATCTACAGAAAACTGATTATTCTTTCAAAGATTTTTATTCCAATTACTTAAGGGAGTTTTGTTGCAAAATGTCAGAAGACAAAGTGCACTTAAACACACCCTCCAAGTTTTTCTGTGCACAAATAATGAAGTATTTTACCCTCACACCCCTAAGTGCCGTCTGATGATACATTAGAGAAATAAGGGAAAACATTTGTCAGATTAATTCTGGGAATCGGCTGGCCCATATCAGCTGTCCACAGTTAGCTGCATTGAGATTATTGTCGGAGAAAAACTACTTTTTACACCTAAAGGTCATGGTTTACTACCTTTACCTTGCACAATAATCAAATGAGAGAGGCAACAAAATTAGAGGTTTTTATTTTTCTCTGACCCACAATTTATATATGTGTACTACTGCTTTTTAGGGAACAAAATAGACCAAATTCAATGTGGAAAAATGTGCAAAAAATGCATAATACTAGTAACAATAATAATAATAATAATAATAATAATAATAATAATGATAATAATAATGGGTTTCATGGCACTTTTTATTTTTTGTGTGGAGCTGAATGAACCTCCCTTTAGTGTGTTGCACAGGTGGGACCAAGTCATTGTTTTGTAAGTCACAATTAAGTCTCAAGTCTTTGAGCTCAAGCCCCAAGTCAGGTGCCAAGTCCTAAACTTTGAGTATTTAGTCCTAAACAAGTCATGTTACATTTTGAAAGCTATTACATTTTACATTTATTTATTAAAACAAGTTTCTTGGAAGTTTTTCCTGGTTCTGTCCTGCAATTTGATTTGATGCTGTTTGATTGGTTTAAACAAAGCACATCTAGGGAATTAAGTGTCAGCTTGTTGGGAATGATTTGCGTAAATGTTAGTTGATTCAGGAAATTAAGGGAAATTAATTGATTCGTTGCACACTTTTTGAATAACATATTTTTATCTTTAGGCTTGGGGGTAGTTATCAAGTATTTTCAAGTCAGATGGCTCAAGTCCAAGTGAAGTCAGGAGTCACTGGTGTAAAAGTCCAAGTTGAACTGCAGGTCTTTTTTGATTTTGTCAAGTTGAGTCCAAAGTCATCAAATTTGTGACTTGAGTCCAAGTCATGTGACTCAAGTCCACACCTCTGGTGTGTTGTGCTCAAATAGTCCTATTTAAAGCTTACCTGACATTGAGGTAAAATTGAAGGTGGAGACAAAAACCAACAAAGAACTAAAAATTAATTGTGTGACAGTAGCTGTGAATATCTGTCTCATTCTAATCTACTTTATTTTTGACATATCTGATGTTACTGCACCGTAATCTACACACAGATGATTTGTTAGGCTAAAATTTATGTCGTTCTGTGTCACTAATAATCATTGTCCATCTACACAACATGAATTTGTGCTTGAGTTAATAATAACCATAGTCTCCCATGGGACAGATTGAGCAGGCTGTCCATATCTGCTGGTGACAAACACCAGCATTAGCTTAAACCTGCTGCTCTCACCTGAACTCATAAATACACACCACCAGTACAATCAAATTGCTATAAGAATATTACCAGTCTCGCCTACAGTATCTAAAATATCAGATGAGTAGCTATGTCTTTTGCACTGGTAATACACTCCTTTAATTAGTAGTGTGATGCCCCACAGACGATATGAAAACTGAGAACTATCGCTGTCAGGTTGACAGAGGAAACTCTGGTTTCCACATAATCATTAAGCTATCTTTACTGCTACACCCCTCCATTCATAGCTTCATGTTAACTAGGTGTTGCTATGCTGCCAGGAGCTTATTACACTCTGCTTGTATATTTAAGACACATCACGCCTGCAGTGTTCAACGCTGGCCAATAAAACATTCAGCCAGTTAGCTGCAGTGATAGTGCAGCACCAATGTGGGATGTTCCTTTTATGTTTTAACAATAACATTGAATACACACATGGAAAGCAGCCATTGCCAGTAGCTAGTGCAGATGGTCACACATTTAGGTGATCCTCACACTTGCTGATGCTAATTGCTCCACTTCCTGAAAATCCCAGTCTTCTGTTCCAATCCTAAACAATGCCCAAAAAGTGCAGAAGCCATTTTTTTTGTCTTGTATTTTGGCACAATCAGTATATAGCACCACCAAAGTTCTGCCAAGCAGTCTGTTTGGAGAGAAATCCTGTATGTTGAAGCATATTCATACAAACATGAAAGTCACACTGGCATCTTAGCACCAGCTGGAGAAATAAGATTATCCTATCAGCAGTGTACAGAGTTTCTAGCCCTGCTACGCTGCCAGTCCCTCTGGACCACGATGCTAGAGAGAGCTCGTCGGCAAAGAGAGGAAGCAGAGTTAACCACGGGGTGATGAAGCAAATCTACTCTGGCCTTTCAGAGATACAGTTGTTCAAACTAATCTCACTTTTCACTTTGGTCTTGATGTTGTGAAAAGCTATGGCTTATCATTTGGTAACTCAAGGCGGGGGATTGTTGCACTCCTTTGTTTCCCGTTTCTTTTTTTTATGTATTTGTTGTTCTCATCCCATCTTTTATTGCTGCTCTTGTGTCGTCGCTGAACTAGACTCGTGTTTGTTTTAACCTACTTACCAGATGGGTGGGGTTTACGACATATGGGACAGTCAAATAAGAGCCACACTTTACAACCAATTACACAAATTGTGTGAAAAAACTAGTACATGATCCTTTAATTGATCATCTGTCTGGATTGTCCTGATGCAGCGATTCCAACTGATCTAGTGCTCCAGAGAGAATATTATAAACAACAACTGTTGTATCTCAGGTCTGATTATCTGGTGGGGTCAATGCATTTTCTTACTTTTCAACTCTACTTAAGTTAGACTTGAGAAAACGACACATTTCGCGCTCTAACAAAGATCACAACTACGACTGTTATTGGAAGGTTTTTTTCTGCCACCTGTAACTTTAAAGCGCATGTGTCTAAAGACTAACGGTCTTAAGTTCACATCGTAGAAACAATACACAACAAGTGCTCAAAAGACTCAGAGATCACATACTCTCACACACAGAAACAAAATAGCAAAAGAACTCAATTCAATGGTTTCCTTTTTTGTTGCGCAGGCTCAAGTACCATTGGCCTCAGGTGAAGTGAGGCTTTAGAGCAAAGTCCTTTTCCTCGTGTAGTTCTACTAATAAGCACCAGTAGACTTCAGCTGGTCCTGCACCCCCCACTGCCACTCCACTCCTCAATCCCTCAGGGTAGCAGTCATTAACTGGTGGCAGTCCAGATCCCCTCGCAGCTCCAGCGGACCCGGCAGCCTCAGGCCGGTCTTCTGATCCACACACCAGCACTTTCCCCGCTGGCCGTCACGTGCAGGATGACACTGTGGGCAGAAAAAGATACATAGAATATTGTAGTAAGTGTTGCTCATAATGATAAACTCACAGGCACTTATCACCAAATCAGCTTCCCTTAAAGTCCAGGTGAAACGGCATTTCAAGTTTTAATATAGTGATGTATTTCCAAGTTTACCAGGATAGGCGGATGGGATATAATGTTGGGAGGAATTTGATTTGATTGTTGAAAAGTGGTCGTGTCAAAACAGCCAGCCAAAGCCCATTGTATACTCCATGTAACGTTAATTGCTGAAGCAGTCCACTGTAAAATGCCTTGTGCATAATCTGGAGCTGTCACAGATACCACTTTACTCAAAGTGAAAAAATTCTAGCCAGTGGACTCGTAACCACGATATTTTGACATGTGCTGTTGATAGCTAACAAACTTTTTCCAAGCTCTTCGTGGCTGAAAGTTACAGATTGATTGATGGGTGGATATCATGATATTATTGGTTGAAATTGGTTGGTATTAGCGTTCAAGCATGCATCATATTTTGTTTCGTATTATATAACTGGATCTTGACTTATGAATATGAAGGAATATATTGTTAAACTGGTGCACAAAATGTCCAGGATGTGATCCAAAGGGGTTAAAAAGGTAGTTTTCCCTCTTTCTCGACTGTAAACTTCACTGAGCTTTGTAGCATTTCCTTAAATTGATCATTTTGTTTCACTGCCCGCAACTTTACTGCTTTGGTCCACTTTCAACATTCTTTTCAGCTGCAGTTTTCAACAGATTCCAGTGCCATTTGAGAACAAAGTGCAGCATGAAGCAGCTGAAAAGACAGATACTTCCCTCAGAAGTTGGTGGGGATCAAAACTGAGCTAAAAGACAGTGAATACTGGACTTAAACTTGCCAGGTGGATACAAACACAACTCTCAATAAATGCTGATAAGGGATAGATGCTAATATTGTGAAGCATTGGACCACCAGTCCACCAAGCCCCTTAATTTGGTGGCTAAAGTACATCTTGGGTGGCCCGAATGTAAACTTACATGAAAACAATATGGGAAAGACAATTTAAAACACCTTAACACCGCCTTCTTTACATATATTATCTCACAGTCTTTTAGTGTTTGGTTGTCTATTTTTCATAAGGATCACATTAGCAGTGTGAGTAGGCTTGGTAAATCCACACTTAAGCTGCCCTGACATATTGGTAGCTAGCCGGTGACAAGTACTGTTTTCCTAGTATGTAACTGTGAAGTTGCATTGGCAAAGGTTTGCAGGATGGGGATTTTTGTTTTCTTATTTAGCCTTTATTTAGTGTCTCAATTCACGTACTTCTGTACTTACACTTACTATTTTGAGTGCAAAAGTGCGTTCACACCGAGAAGTATGGAAAAATGCATTGCACTATGAGTACCCGGGTGGTGCACTCAAAATGGTCAAGAAGTTGAGTTTGGAACTATGGACACTCGCCATTTGGCTACGTAGCGGAAGGGGAGGGGCCACTTTTCAAACTGGAAATAGCGGCCGAGGACTGTGCGACCGTGAATGTCGCTGCATTGTACAAATACATGTGTGTTTGCACTAAGCACCACTATACTGTTGTTTATTGGGTTAATTTAGCAGTCTGTAATGATTTGGTACCGCGAACGATAACGTGAATGCTAATGCTAGTTTGCTAACTAGCTAATTTGCGGTCGTCATTTCCGCTGAGTGCACAACGGCCGTGTTTGGTTTGAGACAACACTACCCTGTTGAAATTTGTGTACTACGCCAATGAGTACATAGTGCGCACAGTATATACTACATAGAAGTATACTAACGGAAGTATGTGATTTGAAACACACCTCTGGTCTCATTCTTAAGAGAGACCTTAATGGCCACAGGGGTGCCACCTACAGGTGATATTTGGTGGCCACACCGTGACTTCTTGTGGCCACGGGCCATCAGGCTATGGTCAGTGTCAAACCCTGGCTAATGTTGCTTCATCCTTGCTGGATAGGTAACTGGTTGTAACTCGCTTGTTTGAGGTGTTAATTTGCCGTTGTGTTTGTGTTGTGTTTATAGCTTGTTGCGTTGCCCTGAAGAATCAATGAACGCAGGTTTATATGAAACTAAGCACTAGATAAGAGGTTACAGACTAGTTTTTTGTCTTGAAAGAGCTGTCAGTGCTCCGTCAGCAGGGCCATAACCTTCCAAGATGATGTCAGACCTGACTTTAAGCCTTTAAAGATGTTTTCATTGTTTTGCAGCACTTGGCTTTGTTCTTCATAAATGGTCAAACAAAGCTGGTGAATTGTAAAAAAATATATACTGTATAATATATACCCCAAAACAGAATCATGTATTAAGGAAAGCTACATCCAGCTGGCAGTTAAAGTCGCCTCTAACAAACCGTGAGAGGAATTTCCAGTAAATAAATGATTTGAGTTACAGCCCATTAGATTCTGTGAACTATTAACAATTCCTGTAATACAAAACTTATTGGGTGATTTTGTATGTTTCTGTATTGATTTAGAGTCTCACAAAGCCTCCAAGACCAGTTAACAATCTCAGAGCAACCCTGCCATAAAATGATTGCCAGTTGTCCCTTACGACATGTGTTTTACTGCCCAATAGGGTTTTATCACGTTGCAGTTTTAGTTAAACAGTAAACAGATGCCTGTGAATGTGAGCAGGCAGAGATACTTTAACTATGTTACACAATCAACATAACTCAGACTTTTGATGACTGGTGCCTTAGCAGAGCTTTTCCTTTTATCACTGACTCTGCGTCTGCTGCAGCTTTGATTGCAAGTATGAGTCAGAGCAGTCTTATCTGTGTATTTATGTTCTCTGATTCTCTCAGTCTTATCTGCATAGTTGCCCAATCTTGCAAAGGCAGAGTAACAAAAAGCAACTGCATCCAAAAGCTAATTGCATCCATCACAGCAATAAAGTGGTTATTGGTTTAGGGGAAACCACGTTACACACGCGGTTCAACCCTTGATTCCTGAAAGAGAAATCAGTTTTCATGTGAGCCTAGAAAAATAAAGTCTTGGCATCGCCATGACAGTCTGCTTGGAGACACTTTTGTGTTGATCTTGAACTAGTAAGACCACATTTCATCGGCTGCAGGCATGTTTTGTGTTTTGGCCCACAGATTGCTGATGTAGTTTGAAGGAAACAGTTTAAAGATAGGCATTTTTATTTCTATTGGCATGATAATACAGATTCACAGTTCACCAGTACACATGGCCAAATAGCTCAGTAAATCAATGAAGCTCATAACGAGTGTGTGCTTGACATCACAGACCTGTTTGGCGTGGAAATCTCCGTTCTTGTCACAGTTGGGTATGGGAATCGTGAAGAGATCATCGTGTGTGCGTGTATTTGATGCTAATCTGTCCAACGCTCTCTGTAGCTCAGCACGACATGGAGCCTGTAGGAGAAATCGTTTTTGACTTGGTGTTTATACACATCAGCAGAGCTGCAGACATAGATGTATATAGACATGTCCATCTCGACGTAGCTTTTCAGAAGAGAGAGAAAGTTTAAGTAAAATCTAAGATTCGCCACCAGGCGAATAGGTATTGTTTTTGGATTCCCAACTTTATTTTCTCACCGTCAGTGTTTCGGGAATCAGAACTTTTGCCATTGGAATTTATTTATTGAAGTCAAAGTGTTGGTGTGGGGTGACAGCTAAAGTGAACATCACACAGGTTTTAATTTGACACAAAGAAATGTCAACACCCTAACATCCGCCCAGTTGCTAGAAGGAAATGTTGTCATTGTACTTTTCTGCAAACCACAAATGTGTTACATTTGCACTGTTTTACATTTGTCACATCAGTGCTTATAAAGTGACATAGTATATGAGCTGACAGTCATCAGGAAGTGGAGGGGATGGTGGATAGCGTGTCACCTAGGCGAGATGTTAACCAAGCTGCAGACCACTGCTCGAGACCAACAAACAACAAAACTTGCATTGTTTTAGCAAGTCATCGCTGTGTTGCGTGCATGTTTTCATGCACCAAACGTGGGCATTTTGCAGTGACCTGTCAGTGAGGATAGTGCCACCAAAAGTGGTTGTTTTTTATCAAGAGATTGCTGTGTTTCCAGCGTGGATTGTACCACCAAAACTGCGTCTTTAAGCCCAAACATGATGTATTCCTGGCCATGACCAAGTGGTTTCTGTGCCTACACCTAACCACGCATTAACCACTGCATTGTTGAAACAGAAAGTTTCAACATATCTACTACATAATAACATGCAAATGTAACAAATCCGGGGTTTGTTTTCCTTTCCTGGCAGTTGGGTTGCTTTTATTGTTTGTGCATGCAGATGTAATTGCAAATAGTGCTAAGGGTCGGTTGCATTGAAACCACAAGTCAACTAATGACTGCATGTGAGTGCATCATTCTGGCAGATCAGTCTGCACAGCCAGTCCAACTGCATTCCCAGAAAGTCTTTAAAAGCATAAAAAATCTATAGGTGGGAGGCTGTGGCATTGCTGTGCATTCATGTCACACATTCCTGTGTTAAATGAATGTACTAAAATGTGGTCAAAACCAACCTGTTACTGATTAATGGGGATGTTATTATCCTGCTCTTGCCAATGTTAAAAAAGCAAATTGCACGTTAATGTCAGTGTACACCTGTACTTTATTTCGCAAGACCGCAATTAAAGGTTACGGTCTGTAAATAACTAATTTGTACATTTATAACCTCACTGTTACGCTTGTGGCTTTGGAACTATAAAGCCTTAATGTGAAACACCTGCTGGGGTTTTGAGGCATGTGCTGCAGACTTCTCTGTGAAACTGATAAGATGTCAGAGGATTGTTTCTCTCACCAGCGCCGCCTTGGTCTCCTCCCTGGCGGTGTTGCTCCTCTGATTTGTGGATTTTGGAGGGTGTCGGGCCAGGGTCTTCTGTATGCAGCGCTTGTCCTGTGGACTGCACCGGATATTGCTGTTGTTTGGGTGCTCAGGGATGATCTCATCCTGCCTCTCCATTGCTAAGGAACAAGGAATAAGAGACAGTTTCTTAAAGGGACTGTTCACTCCAAAAACAAAAAAAAACTCTTACCTGTGCTGTTTAGCAGTCAAGATTGTTTTGGAGTGAGTTGCAGAGTGTTGGAGATATCAGCTGTAGAGATGTCTGCCTTCTCTCCAATATAATTGAACTTAATGGCACTCGGCTTGTGGTGCTCAAAGCGCCAATAAAATACATTTGAAAAACTGAACAGCAGTGTCTCTTTCCAGAAATCATGACCTGGTTACTCAAGAGAATCCACAGACCTTGTTGTGAGCAGTTTCATGTCGGAGCTATTTTCTGTCTACCAAACTACACCCGCCAGCTATATCGCCAACCCAGAAGGAAGCATGCATCTACTCTTAGGTAACCTACAACCACTGAGCTAGCTAATGTGACAGCTCAGGGATGATACTGTTAATGTTGATATCTTGCGCTTTTGTCCATGAGTAGATGCACGCTTCCTTCTGTGCAGTGTTACGGTTGGCAGGTGTAGTTCAGTAGAAAGAAAATAGTCCCTACATGAAACTGTGGATTATCTTGAGCTCATGATTCCTAGAAAGAGACAATGCTGTTGAGTTTTTCCTGAGTGCCATCTATTTCCATAATATCACAGAGAAGGCAGACATCTCTACAGCTGATATCTCCGACACTCTGCAACTCACACCAAAACAATCTAGATTGATAAACAGCACTACAGGTAAGAGGAAATATATGTATTTTTCGGGTGAACTGACCGTTTAAATTTGACAACAAGGTGGACATTGCAATGTCAGAAGTATTTGAATAACAGTTTGTGAAAAACATTTGTATGGCTTCTATAAGACATGATCGTTAGTGCATCATAATACCACGTTTTCACGATATGAGCATATTTTAGAGTAACGTCCATTATTTTAATGACTATCTGGTGTCAGATATAGAGCAGGAGCTTTACTGCCTTTCCTCCTTGTCCTTCTGCATAACATCCCATACAGCTGAACATGGTGAGATGTAGGCTAAAAATGAGGCCAGGTTAACCTCAAGGACACAGAGGAGCCGTGTTCCCGCTCTGGGGGGTAATGTGTACCTCAGCTCTCGCCCTGGTGCTTTTCAACTGCTGCACCACGGCCATGCCACGAGCTCTGAGGCTTTTTAAATGATACCACCCCTGTTCTGCCACCCTCTGTACATTGTGGTCTGTGCCACATTCACCTTTGCATCCCTATAATTCTGCAGTTCTGTGGCCCTGCAGGCAGCCAGCTGCTTCCTCAGGAAATGCCCCCCTCCCTGTTCATTCTCCACCCCTCCACAACAACCTCTCTCTGGGCCAGATGGAGGTTGTTAGAAGGTATTTGCACTGTCACAAGTGGGCACAACTGTGTGCTTCACTGTGTGTGTGTGTGTGTGTGTGTGTGTGTGTGTGTGCGCGCGCACGCACTGGTTGGTGGCTGGGGGGCACAAGATGGGCAAAATAAGGGATAAGGGTTGTGTGTGACTTTCTGTGTGTACATGCATGCTGCTTTTTCACCTGTGGCTTGCAAGACTTGGCAGAGTCTTTTGCTTTCTGCTCATAACCCATGGCATTTTACAGATTGGCACTGGAATCAAAGTACTTCAAACTGCGGTTTTACCGTTTTGAAGCTGTTCTCGCTCTGATCATTGAACCAGATCTGAGCTCTGGTTAATATCTAAGGTCACTGCCAGGCATTCAGTTAATTGCTGTTGGCAAGGAGACAATGAAGGTGGCTCAGTAACCCCTTGATCTTGTGCAATGTGCAGCCTTTTCTCAGGTCTATTCTACAATGCATGAAAGCATACATACACACAATCCAAACCAGTAAAAGCTTTTCTTTGCAGGACTTGTTCTTGAGCAAGTCCTGGCCCTGCTGCATTGAGGATACTGATCCTGAGCCATTTTCCAGTGATGACTAGATTTTTTTTTTTTGCAGCTCAGTGACAGGAGTTTGAAGCCGGCCATGTTTCTCTAAACTTCATAGACAGTCATGTTGCTTGGCTCGGCCTGTCTGGGGGGGAAGTGTCTCTTGGCTGTTTGTATTTTTAGTCTTGTTGCTGTTAAGGCCCGCTCATCAGCACTTTTTTCCACAAGAGCCAACAGGGTTTCAGCTGTTTCCTTTGTTCCAAGTTGTTCTTTCTCTTCTTTCGCTAGTTCACACTTTTCCGATTCCACGCTTTTTTTTTTCACAGGGCGAGCCAAAGTGATTTAGAAGTGGGTCAGGGGTGGCATGTCCTGTTTGCTACCACTGCTGTTTTCTATGGAGGAAGTTG
Organism: Epinephelus moara; assembly: GCF_006386435.1. Lineage (NCBI taxonomy): Eukaryota > Metazoa > Chordata > Actinopteri > Perciformes > Serranidae > Epinephelus > Epinephelus moara. The sequence continues at coordinate 13,974,081 of NC_065510.1, read as the reverse complement.
CCACTTCTCTGTGTGGTTTCATTTGATTTGGATCAGCAGCTCTTGGCTTTGGAAATATAATTCCTGCAGTGCATTATCAGCCCTAGAGCTGATACTCTGCAGTGCATTGCCAGTCACAGGTGCACAGCAAAGATAAAGAAAGATCTTGAGTAAACATACTGTAGTTATACTCAGAATCAGGAGCGGCCTTCACCTGTCTTTTTATACGTTGTAATAAGCCCAAATTAAGCCAAGACCTGTTATAGAAATAAAGACCACTACTTGTCTGATAATTAGCAGATTAAATACATGATCGGATTCATTCATAAAATCTTTTTCTTATTTGAATACCCTAGTATGAGGTCATTAGCCAGTGCTGTTAATCACAGTGATACAGCACTGATCGATACAGTACGGTGAACACAAAGCTCCATTATGTTAGCACGTAGCTGACAAATTCAAAATCTATTACACAACAAACAGCATTGCTTGCTCAATCAAGTATTTGTTGTCTCATATCAGCTGCCGCACTTGCAAATGTATTCGTCGCACTGTCCAGCCGACGTGTGAGCATCATTCATAACGGGATAAAAAGAGCAGTCTGGCAGGAACAATCCTTTAAACAAACACACATTCACAAGTTCATTGCAGTTACATCATCTAATGTACGTTATGAGAGGTCGTCTTCTGTTTAAATATTTGTCCTCTCTTTGCAGAACAGTGACTTTAGGAAGTGAAGGGCTCGTCAGATTTCAAATTCCACTGTTTGTGGCTTTGAGGCTGAACTTGTAAACCCCAAAGACAAATATCCTCCTTGAATAAATATTTAGTTACGCTCAGCGAGATTGGCAGAGTACTTTCCTATAGTTTATTCTTCCACGAGCTTAGATCTTGGATCTAAGCCAAAAGAGAGTCCACTATGTGAGGCATTTGTACAAAAACCTTAGATGCACCCTTTCAAAAGGAACAACTGTATTTGTGTTCTGTTCAATACAGATTCATCACTGAGGATAGCTGCAGCAGTCATGAAGCGAGGTAGATAAGTAAGCCTTTACATTCAAGTTAGGAAGCACTGAGAGGAGCTGCTGAGTAACTTCCTTACAGAGCAGAAAGCCGGCTGATGTACCAGCAAATATTAGCTCATATCTGTATTGGTGTATGATATGGCTGATAAGTACCAAGAAATTTGAGGACGTGTCAGAGTGCAGATTTTTCAGCTGTAAAATGTCCCTACTCAGTGGGGCTGAGTGATACTGAGAAAACTCTGCAAATACTTCAACATCTGTATTGGGGCGTTATTGTAGGATTGACTACTGCTGCTTTCACACAGTATTTACTAGGGCTGCCACGATTAGTCGACTAATCGATGACTAATCGACTATTAAAATAATTGGTGACTATTTTCGTAGCCAACAATCGGTTTGAGTCATTTTTCATAGAAAAGTACTATAAAAGTTCCCCAAAATACTCTTACTGCAGCTTCTTACGTTCAGATATCGGCAGCTTTACACACTCTCCCATGACAGTGAACTAAAACCCTTTGGCGTGAGTACGAAACAAGACATTAGATGATGTAATTTTGGGGTTTGGGCGAGACAGACCGACATTTTTCAACATTTTAACACATTTTTCGATGAAATGATTAGTCGACTAATCGAAGAAATAATCGACAGATTAGTCGACAATGAAAATAATCGTTAGTGGCAGCCCTAGTATTTACACAATAAGATTTTTGATAAATAATATTAAGTAATGTGGATATGAGGGCTCAGTGTATTAAGACAAATAACAGAACAGCTAGAACAGTCTAAGTTCGAAAAATTACATCACTTTACTGTAATGCAACCTTTAAAACGAGGACATGACGTTAGATATGACGATATCCAAAATCTAAGCTGTCAAACACGTCTAATCTCATATCATGATATCCATATAATATTGATATATTACCTTCCCTACAACCCAGTAAATATTTTGGTTGAAGTTCTTTAAAAATGTATTGTAAAGGATAGCTGGCTTCTAGTGGTTAAAACGTATTATTTTGCTGCAGTGAATGTACTTTCGGGTGTGTCAATCCACAGTAGGGCTGCACAAATCTAGATATTATCAAAATTTGCACCTAGGCCAATTGCAAAATCCAAATTGAGGGAGCTGCAATTTTTTTGCTACAGGTAAAATGTCTCACATCACACAACCATAAATGAAGCAATGTGGTGCCACAGAAATGTTCCGGCCTACAAATTATATTCCAAAAATTACTTCATCATTATTTTCATATTTTTTTCAGTTGAAGTTAAATGCAAAAATTAACTTTCCCACTAAAGTCGGGACTCATGTCGCAGTCGTTTTATCTGTTAAAAGAATCGCAGTTTTATTTATTTACTTATTCTATATCGTGCAGTCCTCGCACTCAGTGGCATCATTGTTGGGTGTGGTTACAGGTGCAGCTTATGTAGTTATAGGTGTACCATAATATATTTGCAACCAAACACACTGAAAACTTTTAACCACAAGGGGCAGTAAAGCGCTGCTTCTAAGCTTTGTGTTAAATTACTCCAAAGATCAGAAATACAAAATACAAAGGAGAGAGAAATGACAGCAGAGCAATGGTACGGCAGCTATTTACAGTAAATTTTATTTATTTCATATATATATATGTTATTTGTGTTGTTCTGCATTTAATTCATCCTCATTGTTCAGTGCAGTGAAGAGCCACTGCTCAGTGTGCAGGCATCATTTCCCTTCAGGTCATTCCTGTCCTGCCATGTTATTCATTTATGTTTTACAAACAATGGGATTAGCCTGATTTACTTACTGTCAGTCCATTAAACTCGCTTCAAGTGGCTTAAAATGTGAATTTCAAATTCACAATTTTACAAGACACAGAAAAACACTGTGTGTAGTGTTGTGGTTCTCCATGACGCTAGATAGGATATATTATACTGTATTGACAGCAACTAATCTCTTGAAAAATGAGTACTCTGTGGAGAGAGTACTCCTCCAAAATGCACTTGTTTTTTTAACAGTTTGGCAGCAAGCTCAAAAGTCAACTAGGCTTACTACCAAGAAACTGTTCTCTTCAGTCAACACTGGATCCTCATTTCCAGGCAGAAGATTTCTTTGAATCAGTTAATCATCAGAGTTTATGTCGAGTGCAATCGTAAGAACACTACCAGCATGTGCTGTGAGAAGGCCAATGGAAATTTTAGGACTCTTTGTAGTGTCATTTGTCAAAGGAAAGATAGAAAGTTAAATCAATGCTGAATCACAAAGGTTGCCTTTGTGAAAAGGAAACCTGCTGGTGCTCTGCCTGATGCTGCTTTGGCCACATCCCATCCAACTGAAGTCAAAACAGACATCAAGAAATACGACGTGTTTGTGAGTTTGATTCCAAAGAGAGCAGAGTAGCAGCAGTTTAATGTCCCGTTTGATTTAGTCATGATTTACCCAGAAAATAATTAGGGAGTGCAAATATGAAAATGATTAAACATCCACGTGCCTACTCTCAGTCCCAAACTGCACAAATCCTTTTTTCATTTCAGTGATATTATTGATTCTATTGAGGAGAATATTCAGCTTATTATTGGCGCTGTAGAGTTCACAGAAACCGACGCCAAAAATAAAACTACCATCACTCTTAGCCAAGGCAGCTGTCTCACAGTTTATTCATTTTCATTTAAGAAAACAATTTGTTTGCCTTTACTTTGAAGAAGTGTGCAGTATTTCAGTCTAAGGCTTGAAACTGTTATTGTCCGCAATAAGCCAGATATATAACACACACACACACACACACACACACACGCACGCAGGTGTGGATCAGAGAGAAAGAATATGAATAAAGGATATAACAGAGACTCTTCCAGATGGATCTCCATCAGAATAAACATTATTCTTTATCCTGACAAAAATCTTTTGGATCAAAACATTGTACTGCATGATGAAGATAAAATGTGTTTTGGGAACTTTAGTGCAGCATGAGGTTTTTCCCACATTCGCCGCCTCTCCTGAGATTCATAGTTTCATCTGTTTTAAGGAAGCGATCCTGTTTTTCATCTAGATAGAACAAATGTTGAAAGACATCAGAATTTGTGCCACTTATCCCACAATATAACCTGAACTGAGCTGTTATATATCATCTTTAACCTCGGGGACAGAACTCCGTCAGCCGGACTCCATCACCGCTTGTTTTGTAGATTTATTTGCTTGCAGATCTGTGAGTGGGATGATCTCAGCTATACATCACCTGTTGATATGCTCAAACTACTACAACTGCATGCGATGAATAGATCTATGAATAGAGAGAAACTTGCAGCTGAAGTGAATTAGGTCAAACTATTTTGAGTTACATCATTAACTTAATTTTGAGTGGATTCTTTTTTTAATATATGTACAGAATCAGTGCAAGGAGATGAAATATATGCTACGGTATTTCTACGGGCCAGTGAGGAGCTGTACTATCTTGGATATTAGTAGCTATTACAATATTTAATCTTTATAAAAGGCTTGAATAACCAGAGCTCAGAGAGTACATTTATTATTAAAAACAACAATTTATCCAGATTTGACTTGCAGATCGCTGCGGTGTTTTTATTGCTGAATTAACAGGATCAAATCTCAGCTCTTGAGGATTCGCTGTCCTCCTCAGACGAGGCCTTTTTCATGGCCAGCACAATGTTGGATTGTTTATGTGTCTCTCAGCTCCAACACTGGAAGGGGGCTAATCACATTTACTCCTGCACGAGAGCCCCAGCTGTACAAATGTGCTGCACAACCCAAAGAAAGCAAATACACAACATTAAGGGACATCTGCTTAAAGAGGCTTTGGGAAAATCCTCGTGTAGCACCCCCAAAAATACATCCACGTCTCATCGCAGCTCCCAAAACGTGCTGAGGAGTCCTCGCTTGTGGGAGAAAGGAAAATCTAGGTTAGCATGCTGCTTTCATAAAGACCTGCGTGCGTCACAGTAAATTGGGCGTAGTTGGACAGAGCCGGGCTCCATCGACAGCTTCATTCATGCAACTCCTTCGGTGCCTGTTGGTGTGAGACTTTTTATATCTGACATCTGTATCAGTTTGTAAATAATATCCGTTTCACTGTCCGAGGGAAGCATTTGAATACGACTCCGGGGCAGGCTCGGCAGGAATGCGGGAGCATATGCCAACACACGCATGATGATTTATTCTAAGTATTAAGATAGAGAGGGTTTCTAAGAATGGGATATTAGGATGCACTAAAGCTGTCTTAGACCTTGACATAAGATGCAGGGTAGTGCTTGTTGTTGCTATGGAAATTTGGTTCAAGAATAGCCTTAAGGTTGATACATTTTTTGAGAGAAATACTCAGTTTTGGACCAAAGAAAATTGTCTGATAGCTCATTACTCTTGCCAGCCTGATTTCCTGAATTATCTTTACTTAGCTTCTTCTGTCATTGGCAGTGCCTAGATTAAAGTTACAATCACGAGGCAGCGTAAATCTTTGTGATAAAAGTGTTATGTTGCAGTATTTAAATGCTGAGCTGTAACCATTAGCCTCAACACCCTAAATTCCCTTCAACGGGCTGTCGAGATCTGCCTCTCTCCCTGGGTCCTTTTCATTATGAATTCTCTTGGTTTTTAAAAACCCTCTTCTATTTTTATCTAGCATGTTCACTGTTGCTAGGAGTGGGGCAGTGTCAGACATGTATTCAGGAGATGCACCCCCTTGTTTAATAATGCATAAGTACGGTGAATGCGCCACAAAGGAAATCTCCTGCTTGTGACTGGAGTTGCTCTTCGCCTCTCCCCCATGCCTCTCTGATTGTCTCTCTGCTGCCATAGTTTACATTGAACATTCTTATACGGCGGATCTGAGCTGCTGCCCAGAAGAATTGATTTACAGTGAGATTTATTGGGCAGAGCTTCCCCGCTTTGTTATGACAGACTCCAGGGGTGAGAAGGAGTGTGGAGGCAAACAGAACTCCGCACTCAGATTACAGAACACCAAAAGCAAAACTTAGGAACTTTCCAAAAAATCTTCCATCTACTGCCGCCCCGCCCCAGAGAAAGGACCTGAGACTCCCCAGTGCACTATAACCCAGTTCCGGGCCAGTAGATCGGACACACGCAGCATCAAAGAGCAGGAATAATGTTCAGGGAGTACATTCTGCAACATAAACTGGTGTGGACGGCCGGAGCCGGGCCAAGCTGAGACAGCCCTCCGTTTTTATCATGCTCTGAACAGCTTTCCTCTTCTTTCTGATTCCATTTAGTCATGCTATGTGCCGGCCTAACCTATGCTGGCCCTGCACAGAGAGCAGAAGGCTCTCATTTCAGCTCTGGCAGCAAGAGTGCCGATGAGCTCATCCTCATGAAGGAGCTGGACGCGGTGGGCGATGCGCTCGAAGGCTTGTTGTTGGGGGGGTGGGGGGTTGCACCCAGGGCCAGGGGAAACAGATGCTGCAGCGAAGATGAGAGTCCTGGGAGTTTTATATTGGTTAAGTTCATCCAAATCTTTGGTGTTCTGGCGCTAGCAGATAGTCTACTACCATTACCAGTAACTGTCTGGGAGCCTAGGCTCAGTGGAAGCAACGCCAGGCCAGTTAGCTGATAATCTGGAACAAATGAAAGAACCACCTTGTCTGCGACACATTATAACAATTGTCTCATATGGCATAATGGAAATCAACACCACTCCCTTTGTGGGGAGCAGAGGAAGGCTGTTTCATCAGTATAAAGAAGTTAACGTCAAAGCAGTGAACTGGAACTGGATCTGCAGATAAGACATCCAGTATTAGACATCCCACTGTGTGAAAGTGGAAACAGACTTTGTTCTTTGCAAAAGGAATGCAGCAACAAAGAGGAGAATAAGAAGCCGTCCCAAAAGAGTGTGATCGACAGTAGAAGAGGAGTTGAATATCTGCAGCAACAGCAGGAGGAGGAGGAATGGGGGCGTCCATGAAAGAGCACCAAGTGAATTACTGATTGCAGAGAGCTCTAATAGCCCCAGACTGGCCACACTCCATTACAGTCATTTCATACAGCAGCTTTTATTACCTCCTCCCATTACAAACACACACACATATTCACTTCCCCCCCACCACACACACACACGCACACTCTCACATTCCCAGTACCACCACAATGCATTTTATTTCACTCCCTGCACTGCTAGACTACCTGCAGGATCTCAGTTTAACGCAGGCATGGTAATTGCACACCCAAGAGTTGCTGGGAAAGGGAATTTTTAGTGTCACCATCTGCATTAACCAAATGCATGTTTCCTGCACTGAGACAGGCGGCTAACTTGCTGAGTGCAGACACATGCGGCAGACATACACAGCAGAAACCCCTCACACACACACTCACATGCACACACGCCCACCTCAGCTATCACCACAGCGCTCTCCTCTCTGAAGCCTGCTCTGCGTCTTACAGCAGGGCCCCTTTCACAGCGAGCCGCCGCAAGACAGCAGAGGGACTGTGTGCGCTCTCCCATCAGGCCATGCGTGAGGAGCTGGTGTGTGTGCATGCTCTGGTTCAGGGCTTAGCCGAGATTAGGGTAAACAAGCAGCACATTGTCACACCCCCCAACTCTGACCCTGCCCGGCTCAGGTAAGGCCCAGCGAGCGGAGACAGAAAATATTCTGGTCTGCTCGGCCGTGGGTCCACAGAGCGAGGGGGACGCAGAGACGCCAGTCCAGGTTTGGACAGACCGGGTCAGCTTTACATGTTCTACTATGAGAGCATCTTGACAAAGACATTTGCAGATATCAAATGTGTTGTAAAGGCTTTGGTGCTGTGAGCCTAATTGTCGTTGACAATTACTGAAAGGAAGAAGTGCCCATTGTAAAGAAGTGTATTTGCCATCAGTTCACACACAGACTCTGACCCCTTCGCTCTCACCTGAGTTCTCCTCCACCTCTCTCTCATCAGTGCACACCCCCTGGCCGTGCATCAGCGAGTGCAGTGGCCTCTCCACGCCACGCGGCGGGTAGCAGCGGAGGCCCGTGCCACAGCGGGGCGAGTAGACGCCACAGTGAGCCCCTTTTGCCAGGGCACAGGTGGGGCAGCAGCCGCAGCCCGGCTCCCTCACCGTCTCCTCGCAGCCCTCCGGCAGACGGCAGCTGGCCAACCTCTCCTCAGAGCACACCGGGCAGCGGATGGCCTGGTCCGACAAGCACAGTGCCACCAGCGACAGGGCGCCAAATGCCCAAAGGCTCCAGCAGGACGGAGCTACTGCCACGCCACCTCCACGCACCATGGCAGCCCCGGCACCTGCACGCAATCCTTTGCCCTCGTGTATGCTCCCCTTTGCTTCCCTCTCCTCTGAGTGTTGTGCAGCTTTTGATGACTTTCTACTTCAACAGCAGATTTTAGAGCAAACAAGGGAGGTCTGAGAGGAGCGCTTTGTCCAGGATGGTCTTTGATATTGTCAGCTGGTTAGTGTTTCAATTGCAGGGATACAATGCCTCTCCTGTATTGCCTCTCGGTTCCTCTGATTCAATTTCACAGCGCAGAAATTGGAGCCTGCTCGTGATCTGCTCGGCTGGCGAATGTAGTGGTGATAAGAACTACTTTTTGTTGTGTTGGAATGAACAGTTGCAGGAAGGATATCCACCACTGTGTTCAGGTGAGTCTTGCTCTCTCTTCAAGTTTGAGTCCAGAGGCTCGCCCGCCGTCTCATGAAACCCCAAAAAATCTGGTCTACAAGTGTCCAAACACAAAGCAGGTCATCAGAAGGCAGCGTTTTAAGTAACAGCTGCAATTTCCTCCTCTTGCTGGTGTGCAGTGTAAAGGACTCGCTCCTGAGAATGGCTCAACACGAGTGGCTCTCCTTGGACTTTATACTGGTCCATGGACACGCCTCTTTCTACAGTGAGAGAGGAGCTGAAAGGCACAGCAGAGAAAAGCCAGGCTAAAGCTCTCTCCCTCTGTCTTACTCTCTAGCTCTCTCCTACTCAGACTCACAAGCTTATATACTGTCTCCCTCACTTGTCCTTTCTCAATCCTGAGTGCATGCAGAAAAAAACAAAAAACGCTGAATCGCCCTCTCACTTGTTCACACACAGATTACACTTTTTCTCTCCCACCCTCTTGTTATTATTCTTTTCAGTCATGCTTATTGCATGTGACAATCACTCGTTCTATTGATTTGCACTGATGAAACATTTGGGTCCGTAGGAGCACTAAGTAACAGAGAACACATCAGTGCTGTCCCACTTTAATCAACCCCAAATGCCCCGCACACACATGTTTATGCCTCCAGGATGAAACATTGTTCAAACAACAAAACAACGTCATGCCTGCTCCGTCACCAAGGTCTCAGTGTGTGTTTGCGTACGTGTGCGTACAGGGGTCAGTCCAGTCTGTGCTGCTGCCCCCCCCTCATTATGTCTGCCCCCAGATCGCTCTTTCTCTCTCTTGCTACTAACTGGAGTGGGCAGCTATAAAAGGCAAATGGACAGTCTAACCCCCCCCTCGTCTCTGCCGCCCTGCCCCCACCGGTCCTAAAAAAGCCTCCCACCAGTGGGATCGCAGGATAAGTTTTAACAACGCTGCAAAGCGGGACAGTTTATTATACATGTGTGTGTTTCTGATCATGAAAGAGTCTGTAAATCAGCTTGTTACTTTGTTCTTGTTTGCCCGTGTGTGCAGATATGCCCTGCACTCAGCCTTAAAGGTTTTGAATCATGGCTTTTATTGGTCGACGTCTCTCTCTCTCTTTTTTTTTTTTTTTTCTTGTGTTCCTTTGCCTCCGTTTTGCCATGGAAACCCAGCATGTATTGTAATGCCTTTGTGAGTGTGCTTTCTTTCAGCTTTTTTCCTCCGCCTGGTAGCTGGTTGCCATAGGCGGGCCATGGGCCGGAGCCAAGCCTTACAAGGCCGTGCACCACTCAGGTGGGTGCCGCAGCGTGTGTTGTTAGTTACACGGCACCCAGATTCCTCATCCGTCCCTGCTCAGTATATGATCAGGAATTAATCAAGATATCAGTGGCCTTGCTGTGATTGTGCCACTTTCTGCTTCGCAAGTTGAATACTTAAAAGAAAAAGTACATCTGGTCAGTTTGGAGTAAATAGCTCGACTGACTGTAATAACAATGTACTAAAGCAGTTAGTAGTTGGTGGAGTTGCTCGCTGGTTCTGCAAGAGAGCCAACAGTTAGATTACGTGTCATTTATGAGGTGTTTTACTGTGAGTGTGTTTCAAGGATTCAAGGATTTATTGTTGTCATTATACAATACTGGATTGCACAATAAAGTGTGTGTGTGCGTGTTTGGGGGGTGCAGGGGGAGCATTCAGGATGTTACTCAGAGGTTAGCAGTGGTTGGTAATTTTGTTTTGTAGATGTTTGCTGCTGAGTGTGTGTGACTGTAGTCACATAGTTCAACAATCTTTGAAACAGACAAACAGAGCTACAACAGATGTGTTTACGTGTTTCAACCATTGTCTTTTAATTATTATTATTAGTTTTCGGGACTCTTTAAGCCTGTGAGGGGAAGGGCAGATGGGGAATGATCTGTATCCAAAGTCTCTGGCCGGACATGAACTGGCAAAGGAGTCATTTATGCTGAGGGCGTTGGGGACGTGTCACCATCCCTTTTTAAAAGCATAATTTGTTAAAAATCCTCTTAAAAATAGCTTGCACCAAGAATGTCAGCCAACAAATGAGAACAGTTTGAGTGTTTTATTTGCACAATTAGAAAACATACCATGCAGTGTATATAAAGAAGTAACAAATAACGTAAAAAACGTAAGCTTAAAAAAAATCCCCCCCGAGCCTACTGTGTCTAAACAGACCCAAAAATGTGCAGCACTTATCATAACTTTAACAAACTCTTAACACGTTAACAAGTTCTTCTTGTTTCCATTCTCTCCCTATGGACACAACAACACATGAGTTTTTCAAGTCCAGGGGGTTTTCAATTAATTTAAATGAATTAATGCATCATTGATGTAAATAGGTGCCACATGCGCAAAGAGGTTACTTCCCCAAACAAAGGACTGAAGAGTCAACACACATGTAGACATGACTACATGTGTGCTGACTCGGCAGGCATAACATTAAATGAGAAGTTTATCTACATGAGAATAAATACTTGGAAGCTATATAGAATGCCTGAGAGCCTGAGTGCATTATATTCCATTATATTCTTATTATGAAATGATGAATGTGGTGACATAAGACACTTGCACCATAAATTGGTGAATAAAAAACAACCAGAATGCAGGAAATAAAGTGTTAATTTTCAATATTTTATGGGGGAGGCCCCCCAGAGCTCCTGCTTTATATGAGCTGCCTCCAACATTGAAATGAAACCTATACCCTTGGTAGTAGCCTTGGCTCGCCTTTTTTTATCCTGACCCACTGTAGTTACCTACTTTGACCTCTTACCGATCCCTTCATTATACTGCCTAAAGTCGCATATGTTGAGGACCGATTAAAAGGTTGTTGTTTTTATCTGAGCCCTTGTGTCCCCACCAGTTTTCATGTTAAAGTGATGCCCTTGCGAACCAGTGACATTGCTGTTCATGCTTGGTGCCTTAACCCAGAAGCCATCAGGGCGCCCCATCATCCAGTGCTCCATAGCTCAGACTGTAATTTTTCTATTTTTAAGCAGATCTTTTTTTTGTCTTAATTTCCAGAGTTGATGTTTTTTAGCCCTTAAAAATGCCTTAAGTTTAAAAAGTGGGTGTAGTTGTTGTTAAAGTCCAAGTACCTTTGCACTCAACATGAACAAGAGCTAGATGTCATCAAAACTGGGCATGCAACACACCCGAATAGAAAATCCAAAGATGTGTTCAAGGAGCTACAGTACTATTTTGAAATGATTTTATTTTGTACCAGCTCTGGGGAGTGAAACGTTAGAATGTGAAGCAGCTTTGTAGTTTGGCCACAAGATGGAGTGATAGCTCCTTAAATTGAAACAAGTCCGAAACCATGTGGACCGCCTGAATTGAGATAGAACCCATATTTAGGTCTTTGTTTCACTTATAATCGCACAGTGTTGCAGACTCTACATGTTAAACTTAGGAAAGGACCGTTTGTGTTATGATCATGGAAACTGTAAGGAGTAATCTTACTCACTTGTGTTGTTACTCTGCTGTATAAACATGCTTTGGTCTTTGTTGCTCGACCTTTTTCAAAATAAGTTCCTGTTCCTTTAAGGGATAGCTCCAGAATTCACCGTAGTGACGTTACGTATATTCCATATTCAGAGAAAGTCCAGTGGCGGAGTGTGGAATCTCCTACTGCGAGAGCAGTCTCCTCCGGGTGCTGAGCAAAAAGCAGGTCAGACCATTTCATCTTTACTCAGACTTACTGTAATCTAACAACAAACTATAAAACCAAAGAAGTAGCTTGGGATTAATTCTAATTTGTAGACATGCGCTTCTCAATTTCATTTTGATCGTGTGAGAAAGTTTGTCACTGCTGTATTTTCCTCACTGAATATGATGTAAGAGTAGTTACAGCTCTGTGAATTATAAACACTTTTCTACTACAGTATTTTATTCTTTTACAGAAACACTTATGATAAACATTTTTTAAGTATTTATATTAATTTTTATAAGTTCAATGAAGGCTGATACAAGGTGTCTAAAGTGGATTTTTAAAAGCTTATGTCCTAATTCACTTTTAAACTACTAGTGTTGGAGTTTCACTGTCTGTTAGCACTGAAAGCTCTTTTACACTTGCTCCTATGTACAGACCTGGCAGGAAGTACATGTGCAGTGAACATTATCTCTTTCTCATAAGGCTAAATGTAGTGACAGGGTCGAGCAGTCAACCGTGGGCTTTTACCCCCATTTTTTTTTATTTTATAAACTTCTCTTTCTGCTGTCCAACCAACAGGAACAGTGAGATGCAGAGTGTTGTTTCTATTTCTTTACATGCTGTGTAGAGATAGTAAGGGGGATTTTTAATAGTCAAGAGTATTAAGAAAAGTTTATCAGTGTCAGTATGTCAAATAAAATGTCTTGAATGTGTGCAACAAACATTTTTAACAGTGTTAAAGTCTTCTCTCTCTTCATTGCTCTGTAAACCTGTCTAGTTCTGAAAGCGCCATGAGAAGGAATCTGAAGTGGTTACACACATTTGGAAACTACCTCTCATTAAGCAAATATTGTAATTCCTCTCCGCAGAACATTTTGTCATCATGAACAATGATAAAGATCCTGAATTTAGCGCCCCAGAGGGAGATGGGATGGGTGAGTGTCTGATTCCTTGTCTCTAGTGTGAAGGTGTATGTGATCAGGCTGCTCACATTTCTCCACAGCTGCCACCATCCAGGCGACCGCACTGCCTGAGCACACATGACTGTACAATACTGAAAGCTGTGTATGTGGAGGGGGTTTGTGCGGGCTGCAGTTGATAGCAGACTATAAGTTGTCCCTCAGCAGCAAGATGATGAAGTCTACCTGCACAGTTATCATTCAAAAATTGATTTTAAAATGTCATTATTCCAATGGAGAACTGTAGTTCACTGGTTTGAAGTTCCTCTAATGAAACAAAAAGTAACACAAAGTTATCTGCACATGCACAACGTGTCACTTTTTCAGACATTTGCAGTGGTGTTGCAGATGTGAAGCCACAGGAGGAGGAAGAACAGAGGGAAGACAAGTCATTCAGCGAGAATGGAATACAGTGTGCTGAAGGTGTGACAGATCCACGTACGTACCCCACCACCACACACAGATACCCCCACACACTCACACATACGCTTAACACGCTTAACATCTTTCCATTACGCCTTGCATTTTAGCCATCACGCCACGCTGCATCTTACTATCACTTCTTTTGTCCACGGACATTACGAACAGTTGGAGAAAGTGTGTGTGTGTGTGTGTGTGTGTGGGGGGGTGTTACAATCCCTGGCATTCAGTGGTGGGTAGAGCACTGAAAATCTATCCTTAAGTTAAAGTACAGTTACTTTTATAAAAAAGAAATGACACAAGTAGAAGTGTGAATTACTATTTTAGAAACCTATTCAAAGTAAAAAAGTACCTTGTTCAAGTTCAAGTTACTGTCCATTTAAATATTTCAGGGTGTGCAGGGTGTCTCAATAAAGTAGAGCAGGTAGGCTAATCAGTCGAACAGGGATAGCCTCTACAACTGAGATATGAACAATCTCCCACTTTCTCTCATCTCTTCCTCTCCACCCATTTCTACCTTATAACATCAAAGGAAAATGTTGCATGAGAAATTAACACCTAATGTTGGCTAGCTAACTACACCTTTTCACCGACAGTATGTGCAACATCCGTCAATGTGCTTGGGGAGGTGAGAAGACGAGTTTTTAAAGCAATCTCAGTGTCTTTTGGGAGACGCGGCAAGCACTTCATCATGTAACTGTTGTCTTTTAGATTTGGCATAAAAAGTGTGACCAGATGTGGTCTTGTTCTTGTTCATGGTTTTGCTCCATCATCATTGCATTGTGGTCAAAAGACAGGTGGTGCTTCTGTTTCTTCCGGGCAGATGGAAACTTGCATCTGCAGATGAGGTGCTCCTCAAGCCCCCAACCCCTACACTCAGTCCCCACATGTAGAGCAGACTAATTCTAACAAAGGTATTAATGGCAAATGTAATGAAGTAAAAAGTAGATTACCGAAGCAAAAATGTCAAGAGTTGGCGTAAAGTTTATAAAAATGAACATTAAAAGTACTCATTCCTTAAAAAAAATACTTTTTTTATCCATGTGAATTACTTGTAATGTGTTACTGCCCACCCTAGTTGAGATTTAATACAGTTAAATGCTGCTGTTTGGAAAAAATGTCAAGTCTAACAAAGTAACTAAAATGCTGTTCTTGTCTTTGGCGCGGCCACTGTGCATTGCTGTGCTTATGTCAAGGGTTTTTCTCAACTCATAGGAACAAGAAAGGGAGTTTACTCTTTGATTTCAGTGAAATATGATTAAAAACTAAACTAGATGAAATTAAATATTATCAACTAGGAAGAGAGATTTTATATTATGGGAGAGCTCTTGAAGTTGGAGCCATTTGGATGTCGTTCAGCTGATGAGACATCATGAAGGTCTTGGTTGCTCTCGTACTCCTGGAGTAGCCTCCTTTTTTGGGTCTCCTGCACTGATGCTCATCATCATGTTTCATTCAGTGCACAGTCATCAGCAAATAATTCTCAGAATTTGATTTCATCTGCTTTCAACACTGTTCAGATGGAGTAAGAGCGGCAACATGAGTGCCAGGTCAACCTCAGTCTGGTTTTGTTCTTCACTGCTGCATCATGTACTGTGCGATAAAGCTTACATCTTAATTATATAATATGGTATGTGAACATTGTTGGTAGGAGTGTTGCAACATTCTGGTATTGCTCCTTTTAATTCATTTCTGTTTTTTTTTTTCTTTCCATTCTTGCTTTGTCTCCCTCCCCCAACGCCATTTGGTCGCCTTAATTGCTCTTTTTTGTGTGATTCTGTGCAGTTATGGTTACAGATTCTCTCTTCACCTCTCTATACTTGTATTTCAAGTGTAATTGCCAAAATAAAGAGACAAAATAAGCAAAGTAAAAGATTAATTTCATAGCTTTTTTTCCAATTTTATGTAGATATCGCAATAATATCGTTGTCGTGAACACTTTTGGCCACAATAATCATGCAGTGAGAATCTGGGCTATTTCTTCATACTTACCCTAACACCAAGCATCTGTCACATTTCTAAATGGTGACCACCTTGTTTCACACATGATATTTTAAGTACGTAAATGTTTTCTCTCAGACTTGGTGGCGTTCGTCCCTTATTTTGTCACTTAAAAAAAAAGATGGTGTTACAGTCAGCTCTCCTATTTATTTCTGACTGCCACCCATCTGCCCCGCTGGGTGCACTTCCTAAAGCTTTGCTCTGCGTCTGATGCACAGCCTGCGGTTCACTGCTCTGAGACCCTGGACTCTATATCGGGCCTCTCGGAGCTCTGTGCATGCAAAGTTTCCATAGCACCTCTGAGCGCTTTCCACAATACAAGACGCTGCTCTTTAGCTCATCACCAGCCACCGCCAAGACCACAGTGTGGTTTCTGGATGGAACTGAAGTACGCAGAGGGTTCGTTGACACTTGGCAAGAGGCTAGGTGAGAGGTCCTGTAAAACCAGGCCTCGCTCGGGACTTTGCGTGTCAATCGTTGCAGTGTTGCGTAATTTATATACTGTATGGTGTGGATGTTTGACCTGTGGGGGGGGTAAGGACAAGGGGCTAAGAAAATGGTCAAAGAAAATCTTGGATATGATTACAAGAACTAGAATTAGTGCTCTGCTGCCTGGTGGAGGAAATTAGGGAGGACCTTTGGTGCAGATTAATGCTGAATTTTGCAGCATTTGTAACAAACAGTCAATCTGAAATCTCTTTTTAAAAGCAGACGAGGAATTGGTGTTGTCTGTATGAGGCCCCTGCTGCCTCTCTCTCCTGCCCTGGTTCTAGTTTCTGTGTATTCAGAGGAAATGCCTTCCCCCTTATCTTGAGCACACATCTTCTGAATCTCTTTGTGACACTTTTATCGGCCCAAATTGAGCTACCCACACTTTGGAGATGTGCTAGTGCTAATATCAAAACATCAACTATAAATACAAATGTAGAAGTGACAGCGTCTCACATTCTGCTTGGAGTGGAGTCTCAGGTTTTTTTAGTGCTTTATTTGGAAGTGAAGACACATATGTACTGTTGTGTGTGTGTGTTACACATCTCTCCATATGTCTTATCTCTGTAAATGGCTGCTTTTTTATCGCATGTATCGGTCACTTCATGTGTGTTTACATCAAATGTCACTCCAAATATAATCTTTGCTTCTCCCATGCTTCCTCCTTGCTTAGATATGATAAAGACGGAGGCAGAGGAGATGGAAGATAACGAGCAGTACCCCGAGGCTGAAAAAGAAAGAGAGATTGTGCTAAAAGAGGAAGCAGAGGGGGCAAGCGAGGATGGCACGGAGGAAGGATTTGACGAGGAGAGGATAGAGGAGGACGATGATGACGTTGACGAAGAAGGAGATGCCCTGAACGAGCCGCAGGACCTGTCACTGGTGGACTGCTCACGTTACGACAGCGCCGCCCTGCCAGACGCCCACACAGCAGCAGCGGTGGCGGGTGCAGAAGGGACCTTTGCGCCTGGAGCTGTGGCCCCCCGCATCCAGGCGACAGGCAAGCTCAACTGTGACATCTGTGGCCTGTCCTGCGTCAGCATCAACGTACTGCTGGTGCACAAGCGCAGCCACACGGGTAAGCACAGGAACACAGCCAGAGCACCTGACCTCAAACACAGCTGTTGCGCAATCATCACTCTGTCGATAACATTGGAAGATAGCGCCTTGTATTGACTAGGTCAAGATGTTTGATTGAGTAACTACAATTAGGAAAACATAAGTCTGCATCATACATGACGCAAGTGTCTTAACCAGTGCCGCAGCAACAGCAAGAGGTTGTGAAATACCCTCTGTTGTCGTTGTTTAAATATGAAGCACATGCAATAACTTGATTTGTAAACAGATAGGTCAACACATCATGGTGCGTCTACAGTTATTATTTTTCCACTAATTATGCAATTCCTGAAATAACTCACTTATTTATATGATGCATGCTAAGAGCAGAGTCACACTGGAAAATAATGTTCACATCGGCACACGTTTTCTTTTCTTTTTTTTCTATCCCAGGGGTGTAATTTACACTTCACACTTCTTTTAAACTTTTAAAAGTAGCAACAGTATCTGTTATAGTGAGTGTCAAGTTACAACGTTGTAAGAGGAGATAATTTTTGAAATCCTGAGCTGCATAGCATTAAATAGTTGCAATATAATTTTTGATATATCTCCAAGTATAAAGGAGATTAAAACAGTTGATTTGGTTACACTTTATTTCGATAGTCCGCCAACAGAAGGTGTGTGCAGTATTTGTAACATTTCAAGAGTTTAATAGTTGAGTTTCAACAATTTTGCTTTATTCTGCAGATGTTTATCTGTGGAGTAAATGCGGAAGTTCATGAACAATACTTACGCAGCATAGGTTGAATGAACAGTTGAGAATATGTAATGAATTATCACATATACTCTAAAGATAAACATCTACAGAATAAAGCGAAAGTTGAGTTGATGAATCTCCATGAAGACGCTGTTAAAATTCTTCTAATACTGTATAAACTATCTGTGGGTGAACTATCCAAATAAAGTGTTACTGTTAATTTTTGCATAGTTTATTACATATTAACATGAAAAATGTACCTTTATTTTTTATGGACAAAGTTTCTTAATCAATGTGATGTCCAAACCGTACCAACATACCATCTTATATGAAGTTAAAGTAATCTTCTCTTAAGTCCGCAGGCTTCAGTTTACAATCTGCCTGCGCTAAGTGTGTCCCACCCACCTTTAAAATTAAAATTCCACCCCTGTTCTATCCGTATGTAGTCGTTTTTGTCGCTGTGGAGAAATACAGAGCTGCTTCTGCACACATCATCATTTATTAGCAGAAAACTCTACTCATCATTTTACTGAGGAGCAGAGTTGACTAGCAGAGTAATGCCGCCTTCAGATGGAACTCATGAGGCTGTGTTTTCGACATGGGAACTCAAGTGCACAGTGAGTTTGGCATTTGTGTGGTTTGAGTCGTGAGAACGTCGTTTCTAGGTTTCTGACAATCAACGTGGATGTTGCCTTGTTCCCTTTTTGAAGATGGTGAATGATTTGGTGTTTTTCGCAACTCACTGTTAAAGTGGGGACATGAGAAGGGTCTGGGTTTTTCTGGGAGAAGGGTTTTGTTTGGTATATACAGTAAGTGTAGTACAATAATGAACATTTGGAGTACATATAGATCTGTCAATGTGCTTATACGTTGTGAAAGGTCATGTAAATTTTGTTAAGGGTCCTTGAAAGGTCAGGGAAAAGCTTACAATTTTTTCTATGAAAATGTGTGTGTGTTTAACTACAGGATTGTTTTTCATGGTGTGTTTAACTCCCCCAGGTGAGAGGCCATTCCACTGCACGCAGTGTGGGGCCTCCTTTACCCAGAAGGGAAACCTGCTGCGCCACATCAAACTGCATTCCGGGGAGAAGCCTTTCAAATGCCCCATGTGCAGCTACGCCTGCCGTCGACGCGATGCTCTGAGCGGGCACCTGCGCACCCATTCTGGTACCAGCCAGCCACACATTTGCTCACATGCACTGATACTGTATGCACCTGTGTACAGTAACATGTTGGTTGGTTTCTCACTCCCTCTTGTTGGTTTCTCACTCCTTTTGAATCTTAACACACGAGGTCTGCTGAGCCTGCACTGCTTTTCCAGTAACACCCTGCCATGCACTCTCACACGGTTACACACATCACATAATGACATCTTACTCATTTACCCCTGGAAACTTACTCACTCACTTTCAGTTCACGTGTTTTACCTGCAGACACACCGCACCACATAGCCTGTAATGTGTGCATCATCAGTTTTGTATGAAACCACTTGCTTAAGGAAATAATACAGGCTGTACCTGCTAGATGGTGTTGATGTTTAATGTGTTGGTGATTAACTGAAACTTCTGCTCACAGTAGAGAAACCCTTCAAGTGCAACCACTGCAGTCGCAGCTACAAGCAGCGAAGCTCCCTCGAAGAGCACAGAGAGAGGTGCCATGTGTACATTCAGAGCAAAGGTCCCGCTGACAGAGGTGAGCACAGAGTGAGCATTCGTCTCAACACCACTTTCTAACACTCGCTTCATCAGCAACATCTTTGAAACTCTGACACGTTTTCACAGTACATGCAAACTCACACTTCACACTTATAGCTGCTAATGTGATCGGACCGCTGCACAGTCTACATAAACTCATTTGCACATAAGGAGCGCACAATTAAAGCTGTTATTGCAAACAGATCCTGTTTTATAGCCTCATTAAATTAATGAGCTTACAGCAGTTACCCCATCATTACAGCTAAATAGGTTATGGCTGCTTGTGGTGTGCAGGCACAGCGTATGAAGACCGCTTCTAATGTCGGCATATGAAGACCGCTTCTAATGTCTGCAGCGGCAAAGGGGAAGCCAAGTATGTAGGGCAAATGTCTCAGCCCAGACACTCAACACACACACACACCTCTATTTCTATAACCTCCCCCCCAAAAATGGCTTTACGCACTGACAGGACAGTTGCACGGTTGCAACACAGAGACAATGCTCCGCTTGTGTGGTCACCAAATGTCGTAAGTTTATGCCTGATAGTGCCGTAGTGGTGAGGAAGTACATCCTCATCCTGTGGTCTCCCCTCCTGCACTGGTGAAGTCAAACCCCACCAGGAAGTGAGGTCAAAGGAGGTTCTGATCTCAAATTAATATCTTGTTCCTCCCAGTTTGACTCAGCTGTGAGCAGCTGGTGTGTTTTGCAGGATTTTTTTTTTTTGTTAACTTCACTTAATAAGCTTAAAAGCTTTGACAGGTGGACAGCTGCTCTCCTTTTACTTGTGATACTTTTTTGGTTGTGAAGAGATCTTCATTTCCTTGTTGCACTTACTCTCTCACTCACTTGCTGTCACACAGAGGACGGCCAGACATCCAGGACTCAGATGGGCACTGAGCGTGCACTGCTGCTCGACAGGCTCGCCAGCAACGTAGCCAAACGGAAGAGCTCGATGCCACAGAAGTTTACTGGTAAGAGCAGCAGCGCAGACTTGAACGAGATGAGTGAAGGCGCTGACCTCAAGCAGATGAAAGAGACTT
Organism: Epinephelus moara; assembly: GCF_006386435.1. NCBI lineage: Eukaryota > Metazoa > Chordata > Actinopteri > Perciformes > Serranidae > Epinephelus > Epinephelus moara. The sequence goes on along the minus strand of NC_065510.1, from coordinate 13,953,436 downwards.
GTGTTGTAGTTTTAAAGCAGCTTTTTGCGTTACTTCAGATTTACACAAAAGATTAAGAATGCCTGCATTTTGTTAATTTGATTATTTTGCTACCTTAGTGGCTTCTGACTATTTTGTGCAGCTATAATATGCTATGCTCTGTTTACATGTGCTTTCTGCTTTATATCATACTGAAGTATGTTAATGGTTCCCTGCCATCTGTCTAAGCTACATGTTTGTCTGTCTTTGCTGGCCTCCATCTCTTGCCAAACAGGAATTGAGGGCAGAGTACCTGCCTCATACCTGCACACACCCAAGAGTGGTCGCCACTGTCCTAAATTCTCTGCGAGAATTGTGTCATAGGTGGGTATTGGTAACCATGCATGGTTAATAAATGGATACATGTGAAAAAAAGAGAGAGAGAGAAAGAGAGAAAAACATGTACTTGAAACTCCATTTAATTACTTTGTGTGGTTTGATTTAAATTCAGATAATTTGCCTGAGTGATAAATGATCAAAAGATAGCGGTTTCAGTAAATGGCTGACTTTAGGGCCCTACACACACAGTGTTTTTCAATAGTTGGCTCTCACCTCTCTGGTTAGGCCTAACATTGGGTTGTAGTTTCGTAATCAACCCTCAAGCTGCTCGCAAACGAGGGTGTATTGGCAAAAAAAAAAAAAAAAAAAAACTCCATCTCTATCAGCTCGACAAATGAAGTGAGATCTTTCAATATGACAACCACAGGGGGAAAAGAGAAGTAACCACAGAGAGAGAGAACAGGCGGGAGGCGAGAAACGTGAGCAGGTGCCTCTGTCTATACTCCTGCGTTGCAGCTGCAGTAGAGGCCTTCGTCTGCGTCGTCTGCTTCCTCTCAGCCCTCTGTCCTCTCATGCCTCCAAGCTCAACTGCTGGCTCAGGATGCTTTAAAGCTTCTTCTGTCCTGTGAACCTGGCATGTTCCAGTTCACTGTGTAAGTTCTGTTTTGTGTTGCCCTGCTGGGGGTGCACGTTTTTCTCATTGCCTCTACTCAACACCAAAGTGAGGACCCCTTAGGATCTCTATTAGATCTTCTTCCATCTGTAAGCAATAACTGTTTTAACTGCTGTTTGTTGCCTGTGGTATTTCTCTGGTCTGGATCAAGTATGTGAAACCCCTTCCTGCAGAGTGTTGAATGCTCTCTCTTCTCATGCGTTCTTGGTGTAGGCGACAACGGTGTCTGCCTGGACCTGAGCTTTAACAGGGAGCTGGTCTACCGGACAGACATCAAGGAGCCTCCGCCAGCCTCCCCAGAGCCCAACACCCATCCACATCAGCAACAAACCATCGTCACAGGGCCAGACGGCGACCCAGCCCCCTCTCGCAGGCCCTATCCCATCCAGTTAACCCGCAACGACATCAACTCCATGGGCCTCACTAACGGCCACAAGATGGGCATGCCAATGCTGGGCCTCCCTCACGCCGCCCAGCCGCCCCCCGGTATGGACTCGTTCCACACTGACGGCTCCCAGATGTCCCAGCCTGTCATGTACAGCTTAGGGCACCTGCTGGGGGGGCTGAACCATCAGAACGGCATCCCTCACCCGCACGCCCAGCCCGTCCCCTTGTCACTGCTGGAGGCTTTACGGGTGGTGCGGGCCGACGGGGAGGGCGGGGCGCTGCCAGGGGCGGTGTACTCCTGCGGCCACTGCAGGGTGATCTTCCTGGACTATGTCATGTTCACGATCCACATGGGGTGCCACGGCTTCCGCGACCCACTCGAGTGCAACGTTTGCGGCCACCGCAGCCGGGACCGTTACGAGTTCTCTTCCCACATAGCCCGCGGTGAGCACCGCCTAGAACTGAAGTAGCTTTCATTCATGCTTACACACACACACACACACACACACACACACACGCACAGAGACAAATGCTCAGACAGATAACTCTGTATGAGCACACACATACACAGATTTACTCATATAAGTAGCTGGTGGTATCAGAAATGAAAGCATGAAGTAGCAGCTATCTCTCTCTCTGTCTGTCCTTTATGTATGAGTGTGTGTATGTGTGTGTGTGTGTGTGTGTGTGTGAGAGAGAAGGAGAGATTGAGAGAGACGTTAGGTGGAGTGTGACGTGTATCAGAGTGTTTTTAGTCATACCGTACTCATCTGAAAAGATGGCCGGTAAAGAGTTTATGCGGGAGTAATTCTACTTCCTCTCCATCCCTGCTGTAGCAACTGTTTATATCATATATGCCACATTTACTCTCAAATGTTCAACAAAGTAGCAAATATGAATGCGTTTATTGTGTATCTGCTGTTGTTTCTTCTTTCTTGTTCTTTGTGTAAAGGTGTAAAAATAAAAGATAACCTCTCTCTTCCTTCATCACACATATTAGACCTGTACCTTGTCAAGAGAAGTTCAGCTTCTGTTAAAAACACTTGCCAATTCAAGAGTGCAGAAAAAAAGATCCTATTATCTACAAGGTCACATGTCTCCCTTTTAGGCTGTGGTTTTGAGAGAAGTGCAGTTCACGGCTTCAAAGGACATCACTTCGCTCTGCACCATGTGTTGGTTTCTCACTCCTGAATATTATATACGCAAGTTAGAAATGGCTCACAGTTTTGCAGACGTTTTAGTCACACAGAATAGAGGCCTATATATATATATAGAAAGCACAGATAAGTCTGTCTAAGGAGGACAGAGGTAAGGGGGATGTAGAAGTCAGAGTAGGTCTAAATTAAATGTTAGGTGCGTCTGAACACCTAAAGATACTCTGAAAGCATGTTAAAGCTGTTATGTTACATCACATCAGCAACAAAGAGGACGAGCCACTGCAGGATCTAAAATTGGTGTGATGTGAAAATGATCAAATGGCGGTAAAATGTGAAATGACACTTCTTTTTGTGATAGGATTGTCTCCTAATTTCATCATGGGATTTAGACATCTCCGTTTCTTCCCCGGATGCTGAGGAAATAAATGTTAGCGTATCTTAAGTCTCCTCACACCAGCGTCCATCTGCTGGAGGAAGTGTGGTACTGCATTAGTGACTTATGCGTCGCTCCACAGCAGTGGGTCCCAAAGTGGTTTAATAGGAGTTTGTAAAAATGGAGCCGGGGATCCCAAACTAGATGAATAGCTTTGTGTATTTATTCCTTCTTCAACTGGAGGGAAGCTCAATGAGAGAATGAGCAGAACTGATTTTAATCAATAGTTTCACTCTTCCCACCTTGCTCTCACTTCACCCACAGAGTAGATGGTAATAAATGTCTGCCAGTAAAACTCCACATATGGGAATTTATCTGTGTGAGTGTAACATTTATGCTCATATGGTTTGTGGGAATTTATGAAATGACAAACTTCAGGAGCCGCCCATGACAGCTATATCAGTGTCTTCTGGGGAAGTGTAGGCTCCGACTAGCCACTAAGTCAGTGTCTAGGCTGTGGTGTGCATATGAATTTTGATGTACATCGCCCACATGTCAGCAGAGGGACTCGGTCACGCCTTGCTGCCTTCAGACCAGAACAGGGTGTTAGCTTCATCCAGCTGCCACAGCGCTATCTCTTCTCTCCATCAGTGCCAGTTCCCTTTTTTCTCTCTTTGGGTTTGAAGAGAAGTGACACTTGTGAGACAAACTGTCACTGCAGCTTCATGTCCATACGTCAGATTAAAAAGCCCAGTCATCCATTTAAAAAAAACAACCGGGCTGCTTCTCTTTTTCCAATTAGAAGAGGTCGACTTCGGGGTATTTTTCTTCTGAGTAGTTTGTTGAGTAAGAGTGTTTGCATGCAGAAAGCTAAAATTGAAATCAGGGTGGTTTGTGGTGATGTAGGAGGATAAGAAACAACCTAAGGACTCATGGAGGATATTTTTGACACATCAGCTTTGAATGTAATAGAACCATGTAGGGGAAAGGGAATTAGTTTAGCTTCTAGAAAGCTCTGCTTCTGCCAAAACTCAGTGTCTGAAGTCCCATTTCCACCATAAAACTGGCCCACCAGACAGAGTTTACTCAGCCAGTCACAGACAGGAGTCATAAAGCAACAATGACGCAAGTCCAGTCAAAATGAGTCTTCTGGTGACATCTGCTGACTGAATCATAGGTGTCAATTGGACAGCCAAAAATTGAAATGAAATCCATGCTGATGTACTTTAACTGGAGCAACAACACACTGGACACATGGGCAGAGGATGAGACAATGGGCCCCTGGGCACAGACATGTGACAGGCCCTACCACCTCTCCTAGGTTTGGAAACAAACAGACTCTGTGGGATTGTGCCTCTTTATGTATATTTTATGTCTCCTCATGTATCTGTTTTGGTCCTTTTGTGTCACCTTGTAGTCATTTTGTGTTCCTTTTTGGTTGATTTGCCCATTTTATAGCAATTATGTGTCTCTTTGAGGTAATTTTGTGCCGTGTGGTGATTTTTTTTAGGTTATTTTGTGTCTTTTTTGGTTTTGTATCTATTTAAAATAATTTTGTGTCTCTTTGGTTGTTTTGCCCCTTTCTATAGTTATGTTGTGTCTCAGGAAATTTTTTAAGGTTATTTTGTGTCTTTTATGGCTGTTTTATATCTCTGGTTGTTTTGCCCCTTTTGTAGTTATTTTCAGTCACTGTGGTTATTTTGAAGCTTTTTATTTTGTGTCTCTTTGAAGTAATTTTATTGTTTTATGTCTATTTGTAATAATTTTGTGTCTTGTTTTGTCCATTTTGTAGTTATTTAAGTCTTTTTGAGATCATTTTGTTATTTTTGTCATTTAAAAAAATATTTTTTGGTTTTCCCCGTTTTTATAATTATTTGGTGACTATAGTCATTTTGTGTTTCTTTGAGGTCATTTTGTGTTTTTTTTTGTTATTATGTATCTCTTTTTAATCATTTTGCCCCTTTTTATGGTTATTTTGTGTCTTTGTAGTTGTTTTGTGTCTGTTTGAGGTCATTTTGTGTTGTTTTTTAAGGTAATTTTGTGTCCTTTTGGGTCTTTTTATTTCTTTGGAATAATTTTGTGTCCCTTTTTGGTTGATTTGCCCCTTTTTGCAGTGATATTGAGTTTCTTTGAGATTATTTTGTGTACTTTTTGATAATTATTTGTCTTTTTGTGATTGTTTTACATTCCTCTGTGACCTTTTTTATCTTATCCTTGCTGGTACCTGTTAAATTGGATGACACTTGGCAGGTGAAGACCCTGACACTTTGGGCCCCTTGGCCTGTGCATGGTAGGCCTGTTCAGGAATCCATCCACGACTGGACACTGACCTTGAGAGCAAACACGAAGTCAAATAAAGTTTGAGTGATTAAACCTCAGTCCGTCGGACATCCTGTAATTTGAATGATACATCTATTTGATTTTTATTGTTTTGGCTGCAACCAGGTAGAGTTTAGTCTACAAATATAAAATACAGATGCAGACAGCTGACTTCAAAAACGGAATAAATCAGAAGTCAAATGAAATGTTAAGGCAATAATTTACACACAGGTGTTTCATTCACATTGGGGATGTTTTTCATTTCAGGCCAGGACACTGGATGGTGAAATAACTTGTAATTGTTGCCTTGTTGTTCCGAGCACAGCCCTGAAGATGGCGCTGTTGAAACAGAATTGATAGAGAAAAGAGTGCAGCCAGCGGTTTTGACTGATTGATCCACATGTTTTACTGATCTAATTTATAACCCTCCTCAGCAGATGAGCAGACCTCAGACACCATGTTGAAACATTTATAGGAATATTAAAATATTAAAATGTCTGAAAACAGTCGGTGAAAAAGCGGTTGGTGTTGAAAATAACAATAACTTGCTACCTTTGCTACTGCTACCTTGGCTATATCTGAGCATGCGCACTGCATCGGTTCTATGGGGACGAGGAGGACATCACGGAAAAAACGTAGCAGCAGCACCACAAACCCCACGCCGAGATTTCGTCTCTCCGCTGTGCTAAAAGTGCGCGACGCAAGCGGCCCACGACTATGCCCGGTGCGGCGTTAAAGTGCGGGACGACCACTTGACAGGCCTGGGCGAGGTCTGAGCCATTGCCGGGAGGGGAAATACATTTCTTCGTATGGGAGCAGCATGCGGGAAATGGTTGGAGGTTGCTGCGTGTGTTCCGACGAGCGAGGCTGGGCAGAGAACCCCCTGGTTTACTGTGATGGACACGGCTGCAGCGTCGCCGTCCACCAAGGTAACATTAGCCGCTGTTAGCGTGTAATTACCGGGCAGCTGTGGCGGCTGAGCCGGCGGCTGGAGGCAGCCAGAGGTGCTGGTAGGTCGGTAGGTTTCTGGGTAGGTCTGTCTACGTGCGTGTTTGTGTATGTGGGAGGGGTAGGTAGGCGTGCTGTTTGTTGTTTCCTCTCCGCACACATGATTAAACACACAGGGCCAAGCGGAGTGACACTGAGCCTGGTTGGCGCCTTGATGGCACTTCAGATCCGTGCGTCTGTTTGTATGTGTGTGTGCTTGTCTGGATTCACGACAGACTGCAAGAGGCGTGTTTTGCGACAAAACAGCCCCGGCAAGGCCCGCCGGTTTGGACATTATGTTACGTTGTGTCCACTTGCTTTGTTGCCCTAATGAGACAACAAGGAGAGCAGTTAACTTATTACAGGGTCATATTTCAGAGCAGTGACCGATTGTTGCACCAACTCTGGGAGGCTTGTGCAGATTTATGCCTAGCTGACTTCACTCTGCCCTCATCTGCAGGTTAATTTTTCCAAGTAGGGATGATTTGTTTCCTAAAGTCAGCAAAAGTGCAGTAAAATGCAATAAAGAGAGCAGCCAGGAGCTGACACAGCAGGATGAGTTGAAGGATGTCCTCACTGGGTCCATTCACTCATATTCAATCTTAAATTTAAGATCCAAAGTATAATCTTCTTTTTCAAATATTATCTGACCAAAATGTCATCCACACTCAACATTACTGACATGACAACACAACATAGAAGATACACTAGAAAATCATGAAAATATAAATGTAAAAGAAAGTCATGTATGCATTGGAAAATTGCAAAAAATAGTGTCATTAACCTCTCCTGTGTGTGTGTCCATGTGTGTGTCCCAGCATGTTATGGCATTGTCCAGGTTCCCACCGGTCCGTGGTTCTGCCGGAAGTGTGAATCACAGGAGAGGGCGGCACGCGTGGTGAGTATGTCAACACACGACATGACACAACGCATCCATCCATCATTCCTGCATCATCTCAGTATGATTAATGCCACACTCACAACCAGCTCTGCTCTCTCCTGTTTTGCCCCAGAGGTGTGAGCTGTGTCCCCACAAAGATGGTGCCCTCAAGAGGACCGACAGCGGAGGTAAATCTCACTTTCTGTCCATCTCACTGTCCTGCTGTTTCCCTGAGATACTCAGTGGATGAAGCAGCAGGGCTGCTTCTTTGCCTTTTAAGGAACACTTTAACCACCAAATGATCAGCTGTATGTCAGTTATTCACCTGGTGTTTTGTTGAATTCCAGAAGAACAGTTTGCTTTTCTTGCATCTCTCCACGTTGAACGAAGAATCCGAAAACGGAGAAAATTCTTGGTGAATTGGAGTGAAAGGGGAACCACATTTAACAACAGCAAAATTATATCAAAACATCTGTTTGCACACTCTCACACACAACTTGTGCAGGATAATCCAAGTGTCATTTATCCAGTTGTATGCTCAGTACTTCCCAAACACATTTATTGTTGCTGAAACGTTTAAAACACTTGCGCAGGCAGACTACTCGTATGTGTGAGACTATGTATGCGGAAGTGTTTTAAATACGATGGTTTTAGTGAAAATGCATGACTTTGCAAAGTACTGCACATACAACTGGATAAATGAGACTTAAATTACATTGCACCAGTTGTGTGCTGTTTTTAAACACAGACTTCGTTTAATTCATCAAGAATTTTCTCAGTTTTTGGATTCTTCATTCACTGTAGAGGCATGTGAAAAAAAACAAGTTTTCTTCCCACGTTCAACGCAACATGGGGTGAGCCATAAGCAAGCAAATGATCATTTATAGGTGAAGTATTCCTTAGGAGTAGAACAGAAGCTACAGATGTCCACATCATTCATAAGTGGCACCGTCATGTCATTGATCTGTTGCCGATCTCTCCGTCAGGCTGGGCCCACGTTGTGTGTGCACTCTACATCCCCGAGGTGCAGTTTGCCAACGTCCTCACCATGGAGCCCATCATCCTGCAGTACGTCCCGCATGAGAGATACATCAAGGTACGGACACACACTGTTGACTGGATAACACATTGTGAAGTGACCCAGTGTTAGTCTGCAGGGCTTCATTGGGGTGCAGTGCTCAGTCTCAAAACTTAAATTCAGGATAAACAGTATGGTTTCTTTGTAGTATTTATGACCAGCAGATATTTCTAGGACTGTCCTGACCTGAAAAGTATCAGTTTAGTCCTCCTTGAGTGGTAGAAAGTAGTTGATAAGGCACCAAAGGCTGTGTAACAAACATTAATACGTTCCAATCAAATTAAGCCTGTAGCACAAGTTTTGAGAAGTCTTACATATCAAAAAGTGGCACCAAATGACGGATTCACATAGCTGTACCAGTCCTCTCTTAGATTTTATGTTGGCAATGACCAGTTCAGACAACTTGGAAATTTTATCTATTAAAATTTTGGCTTCTTTTCTTAAAGAGACAGTTCAGATTTATTTTGAAGTGCGGTTACGCCCCCCGTTTGGAGAGGCAGCAGAGGTACCGACACAGAAGCTAAGCAATGCACTGCTGTGGACGGGGGCAGGAGCAAAACACATTTTAGCCACTTAAAAGAAATCCCACCTAAAAGTTTCAGTGTGTGCAATACTGAGAGTACTTTCACTGCTTTACCTTTACGTCAGACAGCCCTTTCCCACAGGGAGGCCGCTAACAGCTTCAGTTCCTAATCTATGCTCTCGTCAAAGTCTCCAGACCCCATTGCGAAAAACAGTCATTTTAGCTCTCTGGACACAGGAGCTGCTGGTGCATTGCTGCCTCAGTTAGTTAGTTTGCTTGTGTTATTGTGTGACTTTGGTGAATCCAAACTAAACCTTTTTAATGTCAAACTCACACAATCATACAAAATAACTAACAGATGAAGGCAGCAGTAGACCAGCAGTTCCTGTGTTCTGCTATGTTAAATTACTGTTTTTCGTAATGGAGTCTGGCTTTCAACAGAACGATAGAACTGCTTCAGTTCGGTAATCAGATCGGTAGTTGCTTCGGCAAGGTAAAGCAATTAAAATATTTCAAATATAGTATACACTTAAACTGATGGCTAAAATATGTTTTGCTGCTGCTGCTGCTGCTGCCACAGTACATTGTGTACACTGTTAGCACTCCCGTCTGCTACTCCAAACTGGGGGTGTGCCGACTGACATCTGCTTTCTGTAATACAGTGACTATGGATAAGTACCTCATACAACCCCACTTCTAAAATGTAAAACTAGTGTATCTTCTGTAGAGCATATGTTTGGAAGAAAGCTATTAGTTTTAGTTTTGGTATCTGAACTCAAATTCAGATATTATATTGGCACACTGGTGTAACACAACTAAATCTGGAGTAGTTACAATAAACCTTTGTAGCTGTAAATTCTTCTCATATAGTTAGATTGTAACTGAATACATCAGTTTCAGTGTCACTCCCTCAAGAAAACTGAGCAGGGCCTAAGTTTTAAAAAACACTTTTTTATCAGTGTCACAATCCCACTGAGAGAACTCCATCATAAAAGAAAATACCAAAGCACTCTCTCCGCCAACAGCAGTAGCTTCAACAAACAATGATGCAACACACCTATAACACATCTGGGAAACAGCGCAACTCTTATTTCTCCCTTAACGGGAAAAGAAACTCTTCTGCTCCACATCACTGTCGCTCTCACCACCTACACGTACCGTACAAAGCCAGAGCTGAATGTGGCAAGGTCACGCCTGCTCTCTGGAGGTTGTTAAGCCATTCAGGGAAACGTGGGAGATTTCCAGCGTAAGAAGAAAGAAATGAGGCAGGTCGAGGGAAAAATTAAAGAAGGGACGTTTACCACACTTCGTCACAAAATGCACATTGTCATATGCTGAATTGTGGTGATGTGATTAGTCATGCAAAAATTCCAAACAGTCAGCGGTGACAGCTTCTTCAATAAGAGCCTCCTTAATTTGCTCCACTTGCTTGGTTTAATCTTTTAGTCTTTGGGTTGAGTTGGTCAGACAAAAATATATTTGAAGATGTTGGGCTCTGGGATTTTTGACATTTTGTAGATAAAATACTCAATTTATAAAAAAAAAAAAAAAGGCAATTAAAATGATTAAGTTAGGTGGTACAAACCATCATCAAATAATACTGTATAACAAAATCATCTTTTTTCTTTAATCTCCATGTAAACAGTGAATGAAACAGTTTGATGCTGCATATTGACTGACAAAATACAAAGACAGTGGGATCTTACACAGTCCAAACATGCACAGTCTTAGAAATAAGGTCTCCAAAAGGGCTCCTCCTGTAGGGCTAAGGTTCTGCCCAGAACCATTTAATTCTGAAGACCCATTTTTTGAGAGAGTTCTTCATGGATTGTTGAAAGCATGGGTGTTAAAGTATCTTCAACCTTGAATATTAAATGTGTAGCCGTGTTTCAAGTTGTGGTATTAAGTGTTGATGTATCTGAAATCCCCCGAGTCAATTCACTTTAACTTTTGCAATACCACATGGTCTTTTTTTATAGGTACCCAGTACTCAGCATTTTGTATTCAGATCTAATTTAGGAACCAAGTTTCAGTTCCCCACCCTACTGAGCAGTTGAAATAGTAAAGGCTGTAGTAGTAGTGATGTCACAAAATCTCCACTGGGCTTGGGCAGAATCTTGTTTTTCATACCCTCCTGGACTTTCACTGGGGTTATACTGTATATGACGGTATGAGTGTGTTGCGCTTCTCTATCCGATAAACACATGATTGTGAATCTTGAGTGTTGAGGAGTGTGCTGGACCAAATCAGCCTAGGCCCTTCAGGAGCCCCATAAACCCTGAGCCTGCTGGACGTGGTTTCTTTGGCCCCAGACTAACCTGCTAAACGTAAACCACAGTTAGTGGGAGAGAGATCTATGGGTAAGGTGGTCAGTTACTGGTCTTAGAGCTCCCCTTGTGTGTGTTCTGGATAAAACACATGGTGGTTCCCAACTAGTGGGTCATGGTCCAAAAGTGGGCTGCAGGTCCATACTGAATGGATCTCAAGTGACTCTGAGATGTGTCAGGTTTATAAAAAAAACACTTCATTTTTAAGTACAGTGAATTTCTGGCACAGAGCTTTTATTTTGAAGTGCTGCTCCCTGCTGTAGAGTGAGTGACTAATGGACAGCTCCATAACAAAGACAGCAAACTAGCTCCATGACATGGCCAAACACAAGTATGACACTAAATGTCTTATACTGTGTGGAACTTTAACTAATGACTAAGGAGAAATCTGGACCACATGGCTGGACCAGTTGGGAACCACTGTTTTAGATGAAATTGTTGGGAATATAAAAGGGTTCTTGTTAGAAACCTAAGGGTGGGTTCTTGTTAGCACCCTCAGAAGGTAGAAAGGTTCTGGATAGAATCCCCAGAAACTCCTTTTCCACCAAATTAGCTCTGGTTCTTGAACTGGTTTCGTTAAGGATCGTTGAAACCTTGGTGCTATCAAGCAAGCCAGCATGTGTTTCCACCAGATTTGCACAGAACCACTGAAACCAAGGATGTGTCATCTGCTGAGGGCGTTGCATAATGCACAACAGAAGTAAACAGTAGTAGCAAAAATGCAGATTATATTGATTTCCTGCAAACTTGTGTTCCGTAAGTACTGGTACTTGTTTCTACCCAAAGAAGAAGTACGGACAAACTATTGAAACTTTTCTTTCTTAGAATTTCTCACTTGACTTCTCAGTCGTTGCCTTCTCCATCCGCTCTTTCCGACCTGTAGAATATGACACACCCACTAATGTTGTCACAGACTGCTATTTTTTGGGTCCAGCTAAGAACCAACTTTTTGGATTTTTTATTTTTTTTATATTTTTTTTTTATTTTATTTTTTTTTGTCAAAATGCTCTGAACAGTTCAAAAATAGGTGCGGGAACCGAAATGGACTTGGTTCCATGTTGGTGGAAAGGGGGTAAGGGAGGGTTCAATGGGTAACCATTACACCATAGATGGGTTCGCTGTACAACCTCTCAAAGGGAGTTCTGGTTGTAACCTTTCACACATGGTTCTGGTTATAACCCTTCCAGAGGGTTCTGGGTATAACCCTCTGAAAGCAGTTCCAGATTGAACCTTCATAAAAGGCTCTTCTAGGAACCATAACGAGTTCTCCTATGGGCAAAGGCCAAAGAACTATACATGGTTCTAGTTAGCACCTTTATTTCCATGAGTGTAGAGTAAGACTGCCTATGGAAAACAGACTGAACATAACCATCACCACATTTACACTCCTGCTCAGACACTCAGAGGGGGTTCTGAAATGCTCTGCTTATGTCTTTTTTTTTGGTACTTTTTAAGGCATGCCATTTAACCACAGGCTACTTTCAGGCTTTTATGGCTTTATCATACATCAGCTGTCTTGTAACTGTATCCATTTGTACCTTTTTTCTTTTATGCGTAGGCTTTGATACTTGGCAGTGTGTGTATAGCAGAAGTAGGGAGCAGTGTATCCAGCGTGCACCAGAGCAGCCTTTTTAAAGCAATGCACATTACAAAGAAATCAATATTTGACGCATGGACTCATTAGACTGAGCAGCCAGTGGCGGACGTGCTGTGTGTATGTAATGTGTGTGTGTGTGTGTGTGTATGTGTGTGCGCAGGCCTGCATATAAATGTACACATGTGAGTGTTTGAGTGCCTGGTTTCATATTACTGTGTCAGCTACAGTAAATTGCATGCAGCTTTTTCAGTCCGAGCCATTCATCCAGATTTTGCAGCCTGCATTCCTAGACAGCGTTACAATGGACAGTGAAAACTTGAGAAGCCACTCTTCCTTTTACACGCTTGGTGTAGTTATGTCTCCGGCCTTTCATTACACAGCCGACATCCTCTGAGGGGAGCAGAGAGCAGGAGTAGGATGTGGGGAGTAGAGGAAGACAGAGGAAAGGGGAGAGAAAAGGCAAAACAGAGAGGGCTGAAGCAAAAAGGTAAAGAGCCCGCTGTTCCTTTGTCCCGCACCTGTTGCTAGGCCTCTTCTGCCCCCCCCCCCCCCCC